>NC_083477.1:15574261-15874261 GCF_030014155.1 Tachysurus vachellii
GGTGTAAGGTTGGCGTTCATATACCTTCCACCGCCATAAGGAGAAGAATTCCTCAATGGGGTTTAGGAATACGGTGGAAGGCAAAGATTGATAAAACCTTGGTTCATATTGAACCACTCTCTAACCTGGAGGGCTCTGTGAAAACACACATTGTCCCAAACAACAACATCGATGGGATGCTCATCCTGCTGCCCTAACAGAGCATCTCGCACGCGATTGAGGAAAATGAGGAGCTGGTGAGTGTTGTAGGGCCCCAGGTTGGCATGATGGTGGACAACCCCATGATTGCTGATGGCAGCACATAATGTGACATTGCCACCACGCTGCCCAGGAACACTAACAATGGCTCGATGGCCAATCACATTACGGCCTCTCCTTCTCCTTTTGGTGAGATTAAACCCAGCTTCATCCATGTACATGTATTCATGGGGTCTTTCCATTGCATCCAGTTGAAGAACCCTCTGTAGAAATAGATATAGTTTTGTGAGTGATACGGAAAAAGTGATTTAGGCCACTACAGTAAATCACTACTTAGAGTAATCAACATTGAATGTGTCTGGAAATATGTCAACCTGTACTGTACATACTGGAATCTTTGCTCTTTGACTCTGTCTGAGTTGCGATCAAAGGGCACTCTGTATAGCTGTTTCATGCGCATTCTGTTGCGCTTGAGGACACGATCAACAGTAGAGAGGCTGACACTGTTGATACCCTCAAAATTTACATGATCCTCAATGATCTTCTGCTGAATTTCACTCAGTTTAATGGCATTGTTCTCACGGACCATATCAACAATTAGGGTCTCTTGGTGTGGGGAGAACATACCTGTCCTCCCACCCCCATGTGGCAGTCTTTCAATTCTACAAAAAGAGAACATGGAGTTACAAAAAATATGCATGGAATACTAGGCCTACAAACAGTTAGACCAACCCTCCATTACAATACTAGTACATTGGTACAGTGACGTACTGAAACATATTTACTTACAGTACACTGTGGTGCAGTATATAGTATGTCATACAGTAATTGCTGTCAACATTTACATACTGTACTATAATGTCAAAAAAGGTAATTACCTGTTCTCTTCTCTAAATCTTCGGATTATGGTGGACACAGTGAATCTACTGAATCTACTGTCCCTCATGCTCATACCATGGACAAGAACATGGTCAATCACAGTAGCTCTGATTTAATCAGATATTACCGTTCTTTGTCTTCGCTGACCACCTCGACCTCCTCTCACACAAACTCTTCCTCTCAGACTTCTATCCATTGTAGGGTCTCGCAAACCAGTGCTCTCTGAACTGGCTTGCTGTATATGTTCCCTCACATTATTAGCCACAAGTGTGATCAATTTTGAGTTGTTGTGTTCAAGTGGTGACACCTGTGCTTTAATTGTGTTTGACTTTTGTCACCTGTGCTCACCATTATGCAGCACGGGTGCATCACAATGAAAATGTGTTGGCAAGTTGTGTCTAAACAGGTGAAAAGTGCTTATGGTTTTGCCAAAAGAGTGATTGATTCAATCAGTGGGTTCAGGCAACTGAGCATTTGGTTCAGACAATAGGGTATAGTGTTTTAGCAATTGAGAAAAACTGTAAATATTAAAATTCAGGCATAAATTAAGGCATTTCTTCAGATGGATTAAGGTTAAGGTTACCTATACCTAAGGTTACGGTTAAGGTTAAGGTTACCTATACCTAAGGTTATCTATGTCCTTATATTGTATCATTAAAATCCAGCAGGGTATGGAAGGATAATTGTGTTGCTCTGTGATTATGGAACTCCTTATCTACACCTAAATGCATTCAGTCATTTATTACCTTAAAATGCAGAAAAAAGCAACTTATTCAGAATAAATTTAGGACACATCATAAGAAGACACATGGATGGAGTAATATGCTATATGATCATTATATGTGTTACTATTCAGAAATTGTTTTATGTTCTGCTTTTGGATTATGGAGCTTGGAAGCTAGCTGACAAAGTATGTTAACATGAACTTACTATATTGTCTTCTGAAAGTATTGCAACGACAAGGCCATTTCTTTACTGATCACTTTAGCTTTAAGAGCAAAAGATGAGTAATTTCTGTTTCATTTTTGGATATTTATATCTAGATGTATAAAACTGCTTATTACATGTCACCTTTGGTGGCAGATCACCAAACAGATTTTAACAGATCGTATGTTTAAGTAAAATAAATTAAACAACACTTTAAAATTTGTTTGCATATCCCTTGCTTGCAATCTTCCAATCTGTACATTGGCAGACAGAATGTTGCTAAACATCTAAATTCATTATGCTACCATCATGAGGGAAATAATCAGTGAAGATTGGTGATCCTGTTCTAGAAGCAGCCTTACAAGCCCATGACACAACCTGCAATGTGCTTGACTGATGAGATTGTATTTTTTAGATCATTAGCAGATCCTTTCTTTCTCTACACTTTGGCATTTCCATCACTTTGGTGGATTTGGTAGATACTTCTTTGGCACATCTTCTATTTCTTTGCAAATTTTAATCTTCTGAATTTTACTGCAAATGAGTGGTTTGCATCTTATAGAATGGTCTTTTCTGTCAACTCTGAAAGTCCTATTTACACAATAGATTGTGATACTTGCACCCCTGCCCTCTGCAGATTGTTGGTGATGTCCCTGACTGTTGTTTTGGAGTTTTTCTTCAAAACTTTCAGAATGACTTGCATCATCTATTGTTGTTTTCTTTGGCCAGCCTGGCTAATAAAATCCATTGATTTTATCGTTTTCAGGAGATTCTAAAATGTTGTATTGACTTTGCCCAATTATTGTGCAATAGCTCTGAGAGATAGATTTTCCTATTTTCTCGGCTTCAAAATGGGTTTCTCCAATAGACAGCTAGTTTATCTTTTTTAACATCAAATGTATTCTTCTCAGGTGAAACCCAAGGTTCAGACCAGGATTGGGCATTTAGAGTTATTTATTCATTCACCTGTTGCGATTGCACTTAATGTTCACATAACCTAGCTACATTAACAATTGGCTCAGTTTCAGGTATTGGTCTATTTCCAATGCTTTCATTTTCTTTATACATACATGCACGCATGCGCGCACACACACACACACACACATAGTGGTTTTCTAATTATGTGTGCATTTATATGTGGCTTCCCCAAAGATTAAAGCACAAAACTGACTGGAACTGGTCCTGAATAGAATTTTAAGGGGGTCACATTTAGACAATACTGCATATTGCTGAAAAAATCTTTTATTCTTACCATTTGACTCAACTTGGAATTAGTTGTGCAGTGACAAAGACAGCCTCCTTTGAAAAACAAAGTCATAAAGTCGCTTTTCAGCTGATTCACTGTTAGTTCACAGTAAGGCTCTAACTTGTACAGACAAGTGAAAGAAAAGCAATAGAACAGAGGAAGAAACTTACACTCTGTGTCTGTCTGCAATTTTGCATTGCTGTGTTAAAATGGTCTTGTTTCCAAGGTAAAACTAAATCCAGTAAAAAAACATCTAGAGAACACGTCTCCTATTTCATGATTTTGACTAGATGGGAATACAATATGTGTGCATCCTTAGCAGTATGTGTCAACACTGAGAATCTGTTCTCACTTAAATAATTCCTTGGCTGGCAACCTTGTGTATGCCTTTTTCACACAATCACTTCCTATTATTCTGGAGGTGTTCTTTTCTCTTTTTTTTTTAACACACACATACTTGTACATTACATTATTATACATTAATGCTGACAATGAATTCTAGCTCATTATATATATATATATATTTTATATATATATATATATATATATATATATATATATATATATATATATATATATATATATATATAAATATATATATATATATATATATATTATATTATATTATATTATATATATATATACATACACACACACACAGTGGGGTGAAAAAGTGATAGTCAAAGATAACACAAGTAAACACAACATGCAGTTTTTAAATGAAGGTTTTTATTATTAATATTATTTTATTATTATTTTATTATGAAGCTCAACAGCTACGTCCCCACACACTAAGTAGGTAATGTCTGGGACCTGGTTTTCACCCGTCTCAGCCACAGACACATTCCTCTTTCCTCAACCATGGATTTTCTCTGCCCTCTGTCCACTAAACCCAAGAAAACCTCTTGTTCTGCTCCTTGGCTTTCAGATGTGTTGAGCAACAATCAATGGGAGCTAAGATCATCTGAGGGGAAGTGGAAGAAATCACAACTTGATTCAGATCTTGACTTTACCGTACACTCCTAGCCAAGTTCTCTTCAGAAGTGACTACTGACAAGACTTTCTTCTACAAGGAAAAGCTTGAACCTTCGGCACTAGACCCTCATAAGCTCCACAGCATCATCTCTTCCCTACTCTAACCCTGACCCCACTTGTTTCATCCTCCCAGACTGCAGAAGACTTTGTTTTTTTTCTACCACAAGAAAATTGAGGAAATCTGCATGACCTTCACTTCTGCCCCGACTGCACCTACATCCCACAGTCAGGATTCCCCTACTCCTTAGTTGTCACATTTCTCAACTGTAGCAGCAGAACAGATTTTACAACTCATCCGGTCTTGCAATCCTACCACCTGCCCATTGGATCCACTCCTTCCTCTATGCTCCAGACCACAAGAACTTCACAAGAACTTCTGCCCTGTCACCACTAACCTCAATGGATCCATAACATCTGGTCCAGTACTCTACAGTATCACTTCCCTCTTTTCTTTCAAAAATTCTTGAATGCATTGTCTATAATCAACTGTCTGTCTATCTCTCATAGAACAACCTCCAAAATCACAGCCAGTCTGGTTTTAAAGCAGCACATTTGACAGAGTCAGCCCATTTGGACGTCTCTGAGAAACTACACACTGCTAGATCAGCCAAGCTGTCATCCGTCCTCATCCTCCTTGACCTTTCAGCAGCATTTGATATGGTCAACCACAAGATTCTCTTGTCCACCTTTTGCAGATTTGCAGATTAGCATGGGAATGGTTTGCTTCCTACCTGGAAGGACTCTCATATCAGGTAACATGGAGGGGAGTGACATCTGTTCCACATAGACTCTCCACTGTTGTCCCACAGGGCTCAGTACTTGATCCACTTCTTTTCTCCCTGTATACTCATTATCTTGGTGAAGTCATTTCCTTACACAAATTCGGCCATTTTTGTCCACACAGGCTGCTCAGGTACTTTTTCAGTCTCTTGTCATCTCAAGACTGGACTAATGCAACTCACTGCTGGCATGTCTACCTATGAACGCAATTCGTCCTCTGCAAATGATCCAAAATGCAGCTGCTTGTTTTCAACCTGCATAAGTTCTTGCATACCACCCAGCTTCTGCAAAACCCCTCCACTGGCTTCCGGTAGCTGCACTGGACCAGCTACTGTACCTCTTACCTTAAAGCCCTCATTACTCTTCGCACTGCATCTCGCATCCTCAGAGCTACCAGCACTGCTCGACTGGTCCCACCATTTTTTCAGGTAGGAGGTAAGTAAACTACAAGACTCTTTTCTGTTCTGGCACCAAGGTGGTGGAATGAAGGTCCCCTAGAGGTCCGGACAGCTGAGTCACTGGCTATTTTCAAACTACGGTTGAAGACCTACTTATTCATGAAACACCTCAACTAGAACTTTCTTCCCTGTTTGTTGTATGTGTGTAAAAAACAAAGCCAGTGATTTAGCTCATGGTATCTTACATCTGTAGCCTAGTGAACCAGAGATCATGCATTCAATGATAGAGACTGAAGCACTTTTGTACGTTGCTCTGGATAAGGGCATCTGCCAAATGCTGTAAATGTAAATATAAACAAAATACAAACCCACATGGCTATGTGTGAAAAAGTGCTTGCACCCAAAAGCTAATAACTGGTTGGGCAACCCTTAGTAGCAAGAACTGCGATCAAGCAATTGCGATAACTTTCAATGAGTCTGTTACTGTGGAGGAATTTTGGTCTACTCATCTTTGCAGAATTGTTATAATTCAGCCAGGGGCGTAGCCATCATTTAAAAAGTGGGGGGACGAAATGTCTAGTGTTATCTGTTTTTTTTTTTTAGTTAACCCTTGTGTAAATGACAGGTTTTATTTTTAATCATGTTTTTTTTAATCATGCTTTATATGCGTTATGATTATATATGATTATAAAACAGAAAGAAAGAAAGAAATAGAGCAGCTTGCCACAGGGTCAGTACCCTTAAAAGGACATCTTTGTACCTTATTTAACCTCAAAAATTTATAGTTGTACATTAAGGTACACATTGGTACTCTAAGGTAGTAATGTGTACCCTTTTGAGTATAAAGTACAAAGATGTCCTTATAATGGTACTAAGAGTATATTGTTTACATATTTCAAATTGTATTTTGTGTATGCACAGTACATGGCACACACTAATGGATACTTGCACATTCAAATAATACTTCATTTTGTTCTCTTCTACACTCCATATTTCAGGAATAAAACAAGTAATTCAAAACAAACTATTGAAAGAAAATTTATATTGAACTCAACTGACAAACATGTCAAGACCTGATATCAATTATACAATTAGATGAAATAAACATTTAGTGTCACTTCTTTTAAGCTTCCTGGCTAGTTTGTTTAAAAATAGTAGCTTTTTACACAGTGTTAAAGCTAACATTTATTTCAATATATAAAGCTACTTAAAACTGCCAAAAGTGTCTCTGCGACGTTCCTTCCCATCTATGAACAGCTGAGCAATCATTTCCCTATTTATATAGTCAATTTTGTCACTGTGAATGTGACACACAGCAACACTGTTTAGACGGGACTGTGTCATTGTGCTTCGGAGCCAGGTTTTTAATCTTCGAAGACTGCTGAAGCTTCTTTCAGCCTCTGCTGAAGAAACAGGAAAAACAAGGAGCAACCTCACAAGTGTTTCCACTTGGTCAAAGAGTTGGCGGACTTCTGGTAACATATTCTGAAGAATACACTGCTTGACATTTTTATAAAAAAGGAGTGAAGTGTTTTTTGCCACTTTGAGCTCATCGTAACCGAATGCTGGACCGCGGGTGCGACTCGAGGTACAGTACTGGGGGCGCGTGATGATGACGTGACAAGTGAGTGACTGATTGCCGTGAACGTCATGTATAGGCTATCTTAAACTTTCTTGTCCCTTTAAATTTTAAATCACTCTGCATTTATATACATTGCTCCATTAAAACCTCAACATGTGGTGAACACAACTCTCCACTAAAAAAGTGAGGGGGACGAATTTACTTTTTATAAAAAGTGCGGGGGACATGTCCCCCGCGTCCCCCGCGTAATCTACGCCCCTGAATTCAGCCACATTTGAGGGTTTTTGAGCATGAACCGCCTTTTTAAGGTCATGCCGCAGCATCTCAATAGGATTCAGGTCAGGACTTTGACTAGGCCACTCCAAAGTCTTCATTTTGTTTTTCTTCAGCCATTCAGAGGTGGACTTGCTGGTGTGTTTTGGATCATTGTCCTGGTGCAGAACCCAAGTTCGCTTCAACTTGTGGTCACAGATGGCCTCATATTGTCCTTCAGGATTTTTTGGTAGACAGCAGAATTCATGCTCGTCAGTCCACAGAGTATTTTCCCAAAAGTCTTGGGGATCATCAAGATGTTTTCTGGCAAAACATCCATGACAAGCCTTTATGTTCTTTTTGCTCAGCAGCGTCTTGCTCAGTTTTCGTCTTGGAACTCTGCCATGCAGGTTATTTTTGCCATTTTGAGTCATGAACACTGACCTTAACTGATGCAAGTGAGGCCTGCCACTCCTGGGAAGGTTCACCGCTGTTACATGTTTTTGCCATTTGAGGATAATGGCTCTCACTGTGGGGATGGGTGTCACTTTTTTTTTTTCACACAAGGCCAGGTGGGATTGGATTTCGTTTTCCCTTAATAATAAAAACCTTCATTTAAAAACTGCATGTTGTGTTTACTTGCGTTATCTTTGACTAACTTTGTTTGATGATCTGAAACATTGAAGTGTGACAAATGTGCAAAAAACATAAAAAATCAGCAAGGGGACAAACACATTTTCACACCACTCACAGTCTGAACTTGTCTTGGGCTGTTTTTAAACTGAACTTGTTTTTAATCCTGCTCATGCAGTTTGTTTTTTACCTCTACAAGCTTTCAAACTAAATTATTTGTTTCTATTTCCCAAAATATTAATTAGTATCGTAACATTATTACTAGCATAAGTGACCACTAGTAGGTCACTTGTGTGTGTCCTGTGAGCGTCGTATATGTCTGCTTGCTCATACCCATGTAAAATATATATATATATATATATATATATATATATATATATATATATATATATATATATATATATATATGCTATATATATATATATATATATATATATATATATATATATATATATATATATATATATATATATATGCTATCTTTTATTTGTCTTTTCTCTCATTTTACTTACATTAATAGACCTTGACCCGTTTGAAAGTGTTTAATAGAGACTACAAGCATGTCTGAATATCTTTCTGAATAAATGTTCTGGTCAAATATTAGGATGGATTTAAGTAGTGTTGCAGGTCCCCATCTATGTTCAGAGATGGATATTTTAACATAAACAAGATAGCATTATTTAGGCTGGCACAGTGGAGCAGCAAGAGCATTAATCACAGTGCTGAAGTCTCTGGGTTACTGTTTGTAAAAAAAATTACGTGATTTCCCCATGTCCAATAGGCTCAGTTTCTTCTCAAAAACATGACAAAATGCAGATTGGCTACAGTAAATTACCCCTAGGTGCAAATAGTTATGTGTGTGTTTGGTAAATGAATGAATGAATTAATTAATTAATGGAAAAATAAACAAAAGCATTAAGTAAAGAACAAATAAATGAATGGATGAAAGCATGGATGGATGGATGGAAAAATGAACAAACAAACGCATTAAGTAATGAACAAATGAATGAATGATTGAAATAATTAATTAATTAACTGAAGGAATAAATGAATGAATAAATGAATGAATGAACAAATGGCATGCTTTACTCTATCTTTAATCAGGCTGCCTTTTTCAGAGTTTTTATGCTGTGTGAATATCACTGACATACTGTACATCACATGAGCTCACAGGTCTAAAGAATTTCCTGAAAAGTGATAATGTTTTTCTGATTGGAGTAATTACTGCAAGTAATTGAATAAATTCCTGTTTGTTTTAGCTTCCGGTGTAAATGTGATACACATAGTTTAATGTGCTTTAATTTTGGTTAAGAATGAATGAATAGAACCCCATAATAGGTCACAAGTTGTGGTTGTCCAATAAGTTGATTTATTTCCTGAAACCTACCTCCTTTTCTGTTACTTTTATCTACATCTAATCTTCTGTCCTGGCAGATGTTCAGACATTTAAGTGTTCTCCACTCCTTACAGATGACCTAGCTGTATGGTTATCATAAATGGGCATCACAAGTGAAAGTCTTGTTTACTCTTGGCCTCAGAACTAAGCACCGATTTTCAAATTACACTACACAACCAGTGGAAAAAAATGTAAATACACGGAAAATGTCTAATACTGTTTCGTGAACTTTCATCAAAGAATTCTTATTTTGCAGCATTTAAAGCCTTTAAGACCTTTGGGAGCCTTTTACCCTCTAGCTGTCAATTTGTTAAGCTAATCTTAGAAAGTTTCATGCTATGTTTTTTGAAGCACCTCCACTAGTTTTGAAGCATCTCCCACTAGACTGGATAGTCACATAGGCACGTTATGAAGCATAGGGCTAGGCCGCTCCCACAACATCTATATACAGCTGAAATCTAGTGACTTTGCAGGCTAGTGCATTACAGATAAAATACGGTATGGGTTTGGAACAGTGTTGGAAAATGGATTGATATCCTTCCTTGTTCAAGTTTCCTTTTATGATGTAAAAGTCTCCTACATTAGCACCACCAAAGCATGTCCAGACAATCACATTTTCTCTGTCATGCTTGACAGATTTTGCCTCCTTTTTCTTGTCCTTCTTTGTGTTCCAGACACCTTAACTTAGATACATCTGTTCATAACACTTTTCTTTCCCCAAACTCTTCCTCAATAACAATCTATGAGTCTTTGACCCATCTTAATCACTTCCTTTTATTTGCCAGTCTTAGATATGGCTAGTGGTTCAGCATCATTTATTCGCCTCTTGATTGTTTACAGTACTTCTAGACTGATGTTTTCTGGGTACTATTAAACTACCAGTTGAGGATATGTGAGAGTCTGATGTATTTGTCCTCTTGCTCATTTGTGCAATGGAGCCTCTCTTTTCTCTTTCTATCCAGGAAAAAAGATGAATACATATTGTATTAATTCTTCAGATTATTGTTTACATGGAATTCTCTTCTCTGAACAACAAGGTACTGAATGAAGACAGTTCTTTTTTATACTCAACTAGCCTAAAGAAGGACAATTTTATTGGTTCTTTAATCAGCACAAGGGTTTTTAGGCAAGCATGCCTGAAAACCCCTTAGATAATTGATTGCAGGGAACTGCAAAGGTTTCTTGGCTACAGTGAAGCATCTTTGGCAGAAATGTAGGATTTCTGCATTATGTAAGGACCAGTGGAAGCTGTCCTGGAAGTGTCATTGGTGTTCTCTACAGTCCATGGAGGTATTTAGGGTTGCAGGGTCTGGATGGCAATTAATTGATGCATCAAGTTGATTACCATTATTGGCAAATGCATTGTAATCTTTAGAAAGCAATATAAATCAGTACAAAAATGCTCCAAATATTGAAATAGAACAGTACTAAAATTGTTGTAAAATTGTCAAAATAACCTGAACCTATTTAAATTTGTAAATAATTTACCAATGCACAAGCAAATTCCTGTAGCTATAGTGTATAGTTTTTATTTAATGTGCATTTATTTACAATATGACTTTTCAACTAACACCATTGACACCATGTGTTAATTCATTGTAATTCTATTCCTGCCCAAACAGGTCAGTGTCAAAAAGATTGTTCTCTTGGCGAAGTTGCAATCTTGAGCTGCACCTGTTTGAGAGTTCACTAGATATCCTTGAAGTGTTGATGGAAAGGAAGAGGCACATTGTTGGAATTTCGTCAGATGGGTCAAAGTGGCCTCGGGGATCCACATAAAAGAACGCTAAATATAAACCTCGTTCTGACAGCTTGAGTACCAAAAAAGGGAAAACACAAATAAATGATAAAATAGTTGTCCAACTGTGATATTGATATGGTGGTTGAAGGTGATAAAGGTCTAAAATCACCAGCAATTTGTTGGGACTATACAGATATTACTCTAGATATGGAATATTCAGTTTGCAGTCTGAATTATCTGCACAGAACAGAAGAGAAAAAGTTTCCTTTTCAAAGTCAGTGTCTAGTAAAGACACCAAGATGACATGGAAGGCAGCACTAATGTAACAACAAGAATTAAACTTACGTATACAAAATATATCAAAGAAAGTTACAAAAAAAATGTCAGATAAGGCAGACAAATTAATGTAATAGGAACTCTTTCTTCTCATGTGTCTTTAGACCTGGGGCTTTGGAAGAGAATAAACTACTGTACAGGGAGATTATTAGAAGTGACAAGTATGAGGAGTCCAGTGGACAAACACACTAACTGAATTGAAAGATAGCACATTCTTCCTCTACTACATCATGTGGCATGTGTTACATCACAGGGCAGCATAATACACTAAACGTGCTATCTGCCATCTTCAATATATAAGATCCCACAGATGTCCATGTTTGGCTAGAGTTGCTCTGGATGATATGGAAAAGCAATATTCCATGAATCCAGACTAATCCCTGTGAATTCCGATCCCTCAAACTCATTATCTTCCAATGATTTGTTGATACTATAGAAATTATTAGCGCACATTTATATAAACCTGTGAAATAACAGCCAATTAGCACCTTTTAACCAATCAGAACTGAGCATCATACAGTACTGGCCTCTTTCTGGCCTATTATGCATTATACGTTTGTGAGTTAGATGGAGGTGAAGGCAAACACAGACCTCATAGTTTCTATGCTGGAGGTCTGTATGCTGCACAAATCCTCCAAGTGTGTGTACATACATATATGTTCATATATGTATGTAGGAATGCATTTATATTAGTGTTTATAAGTATGAGGTGGACATACAGTACTGAATTCTAACCGGGAAAAAAGCGGTGCGTTCACCATAACTCAATTCAGAGTGTAACATACACAGCAGTAGGGAGGAGCAAGGGAAAGAGGGAGAGAGTAAAAGCAAGAGAAGTAGAGTGAGGAGGGGGAGGGGTTGTCATAGCTTGCTCATTCAGAGGTCTACTGCATTCAGAGGACCGGAGGAAGCAGCGGAAGCAAAAGAAGTTTGTCCTTTAAGAAAGTAGGGGGCTTGGACCTGTGGACAGCAGCAATCACTTAGCTCCTCTTCCCACATTGACTCCTAATTTGGGATTTGTTTGGAGGCCAGAGACTGGAGTGCATCTGTGAGAGATTGCCTTGCTGGGAAACAGAATACCGAGCTTTCATATTCACCCACAAAATGTCTGATTCCACAGTGAATACTCATTTGGAGGGGATTATTTCAGACTTTGAAGGTTAGTGTTACTTTTTTATTCCATCAAGTTCATATTCTTAATGAAATATGAACAGGTTTGACTACTTTAATTTGTGCTTAATTGATTGTCTGGATAAGTGCTTTAGGTTTATCTTTTCAGTAGATGAGTGTAAGAGTTGATCTAAGTATTGCTGTATAATAATCTTAGACTCTTATATTTACCCACTTTTGCTTCACTCCAGCTTTGCTAAATGATTATGTTGGACTTTGGTTTGTATTTTTGTGTCTGAGAAGAACAAAAAGTGAGCGTATGTAATGTCTCTGTGCTGCACACCCTGATAAGAAAGAATGACAGAAAAAAACTTATTCTGGTAAAACCCCTAATCCTGTGGGAATAATACCTAAATACTATGCATTCTTTACTCCCTTTATTCCCTGGCTATAACTTGCTCTGACATCTCTTTTATCCCCATGCAATTCTTTTCTGTCAGCACCCCATTCACCTGACAGACACACACACCTCTATTGACACATGTATACATAAACACACAAATACACACACACACACACACACACACACACACACACACACACACACACACACTTAGGACACATGTATTTGCCAGACAACATCATACATGTATCACTTGGTTTGTTGTTAAAGCACAAGACTGTGTACTGTATAATGTACAAGTTTGTCTGTTAGTGAGTCTTTTACTTATGTGCTGAGGCTTCACACTTTCCAAATGAGACAGGACACAAAGAACTAGTGGGGAGGGAAATGGCAAAATTACACAGGAAGTGTCAAAGTGTTTGGATGGTAAATAGTGCCTCAAAAAGTGTCCTATAAACACACTTTCACCACCCAAAGAGCATAAAAATTGTCTTTTGATAGGGGACAAACTGAAAAATACATTCAAAGACATACATTGTTTGTTTATCTATTTATTTAGTTATTTATTATTATGAAGCAACATTTGTCCCACAGGACTGTAAGCTGCTTGCTACGAACACCCTTAACTGGCTTGTGATTTTTAAGGACATTCTTTTCAGGATGTACAAGTCCTGCTTTACTGTTAAACGGTACAATCATGATCAACCCCTTATCATGCAGCAATGTAAATTGTTGGTGAGCATGAACCTTTATGGTATGTGGAAGTGCACTATTAAAGGTGACTATCTGAGGAGCCTATTCACTGGACTAACCACATTATAAAGTCAAATATGTTCTTTATAAACTTTATGAACTGAGCTATGTACGCTCCACTGTAGCAGTGTGTCTGGCACTAAAAACATGTAATCTATAATCATCCAATGAACACCATTATCTGTCATATGTTATACTTCTGTACAATGCATATCCGCACATTTATACTAGAACTTTGGGTTATATTAAGGAAGCAGCAAATGTATTCCTCTGCTTCTAGACATGTAGATTAATCCCTTCAGCTGAAGGCAGATAATCTTCCAGTCTTAACAAAGATATCAGCTTGCATCTTATCTAATGGCTATTTCCAGTTTTCCTGTCTCCACACTACTAGCGTTGATCTCAGGCTCCTTCAGAAACATGTGACTTATTATAGTTTGGTGTGTGTACTACTACTGATCTTTGTTTTTCTTTTTTGGACACAGAGACAAAAATTCCTGCCCATGGTCAGACAAGGACTCTAAAAGTCCATGCCAGATGCCTCTCGTAGAATAGGAACAGTGCGAAGAATGACTTCTCTTTATTCGCATATGCCTTGGGTGTATGAGTGAAGCGCTTGGGAATTTGCATTTGTGGTCTCATAACTGTGTACCTAAGGGGATAAAGACCTTTCATTCCTCCATTAATGGCTCCAGTTAAACACTTTCATTTTATTGAGATCAAATCTGTCATAAAAATGTTACCTGCTGATTTTTGTTACATGTTGATTGCTGGATTATAATACACGATACCCTGCCGTGAATTTATGAATACAATGATTGTTAATGAGCTTTATCATGCATGTGGTATGTTTTTAATGAGTAATGTTACTTATTAAATCAAATATTAATTTTAGCCAAGTGGTCAGCTTGTAACCTAACTCAATCTAATAACTAAAGTTGAATATTAAACATTAAGGCTACATTCTGACACCAGGTTATTAGAACATACAGTACCAGCTTGCATACTGAATTTGATAGCTGGAGGCTATGTGGCGAGTATACACACACACACACACACACACACACAAACACACACACTCCTTTCTTCCCTGTAATTCTAACCAATCTAACCGAATAACACTATCAAAGTCGCAGCTTTATGACACAGAAATTGATGACACACCAATGCTTGCCTGTCGCTCACTACTGTGAAAGCAGGTTCAACGTGAGAATAAAGTGGGATCTAGCACACTATTATTTTACACAAATAGAAACTCACATATGTGTGAGATAACTAGCTGAAATGGATGTTTGCCAATATAAATAAGTAAATGAAAACTGTGAAAATGAAAAGAATCTCTGATAAGAGTTATTGTATCCCTATCTTGTCCTGTTGTATTGTACCATGTTGAACTGCCATATCTAGAGATGCTTAACTTCTCACACTGAAGATCCCGTCAAAACTCCTTAAAGATAAATGGACTGTGGTATTAATCCCACTGTCTGTTATTTGCATGGGTATACAAAGTGATTCATGCATATTATGCTTTCATGATAAATAACATGCACACTCATGTCTACAGGCACACATTTGTATGGTGTGAGAAAGAATAGGAGCTGTTTGTGGCAATTGTGATAGAGGCAGTGAGCGTCACACTACTGACAGTCCTACAGGGTAAATGTGTACATGCATATGCTTACCTTATAGCTGTAGTGCAGTGCAGAAAGATTACGTGCACAAAGACATTGTATCTGTGCAAAAGTTCCCCATGCAAGGCAAGTAAGTCAATATTACAGTTCTGTGTTTTATATATTTGTACCTGACATACCACAAAAATTCCACACTTTTTAAACTGAGGCTTATAGCCATAATATGTCATGGATCAGAAGTTTGTTTTTTATCAAAGGAAGCGTGTATACACAGAACTGTGTACAGCCATCTGACTGCTACCTTTAATATTCAGAGACTTGTGATTAAAGTGAACAACAGTTCTTGCATCTATTTGAGAATTTGTTCGAGTTTGATTGAGTTTGATTTGATTGAGTTCAGCAGATATTTAAAAGTTTATATTGATTTAATTTGTTAGACTCTCATAACTGACCCAAAATGTTCCCTGCAGCAGTTTGTGTGTCTGCACCATCTGTCTTGCACCATCACCAAGTCTTAATATGTGTATATATTTCTGGAATATCTTTCTAGCTGTGTAGTTTTTTTTTTGTTTCTATACTTCTGTAAAGCTGCTTTGAGACAGTGGGAATTGTTAAAAGCGCTATACAAATAAATTGAATTTGAATTTAGTTTGTAATGATTAGTGTATTTAATATTGTATTTTTATCTGACCCATTTGGCAGAGTTCTCTACAGATAATAATAATAATAATAATAATAATAATATGTAGTGAGAAGGGGGGCACGGTGGCTTAGTGGTTAGCACGTTTGCCTCACACCTCCAGGGTCGGGGTTCGATTCCCGCCTCCACCTTGTGTGTGTGGAGTTTGCATGTTCTCCCCGTGCTTTGGGGGTTTCCTCCGGGTACTCCGGTTTCCTCCCCCGGTCCAAAGACATGCATGGTAGGTTGATTGGCATCTCTGTAAAATTGTCCGTAGTGTGCGAGTGTGTGAGTGAATGAGAGTGTGTGTGTGCCCTGCGATGGGTTGGCACTCCGTCCAGGGTGAATCCTGCCTTGATGCCCGATGACGCCTGAGATAGGCACAGGCTCCCCGTGACCCGAGGTAGTTCGGATAAGCGGTAGAAGATGAATGAATGAATGAATGAATATGTAGTGAGCATATTTGCCTCACACATCCAGGGTTGGAGGTTTGATTCCCATCTTCACCATGTGGAGTTTTCATGTTCTCCCAATACCTCAGGGGCTTTCTCCTGGTTCTCCAGACATGCAGCATAGGCTGTGTGAGTGTGTGCACGATTGTGCCCTTTGATAGACTGCCAATCCTGCCCAGGGTGTATCCTGCCTTGTGCCCAGAGTCTCCTGGGATAAGCACCAGGTTCCCTGCAACGCTGTAGGTTAAACAGTGTTGAGAATGGTTGTTATAATGTACAATACAGTATATGTTTTTGCACAGGTTGTTTTTCTTCACAGAATTTTGCAAATACCACTTCACGACAATGCACATTTTAACAGAAGCCTTTATTTTGTCACATATAACCAGTGTTGTGCTAGTTACTAAGAAATAGTAACTAGTTACAGTTAATAGTTACTTCATTCAAAAAGTAACTCAATTACCTTGTTGATTACTTACACTAAAAAGTAACGCATTACTGTTAAAAGTAACTTTTTAGTTAGTTTTGTAAAGAAATAATGAGCATATTTCCAACTTGTGTAACTCGTCTTGCTCTCGCCTTGACTCGCCGTTACTGCCGCACATACTGTACATGAACAGTGCGGCGTCTTCGTGTTTACAGGTTGGCATCCACCAATCCTACAATGCGTCACTGTGTAAACGTTAGTCTGTAGGCTACACTTCAGCCAAAATGAATTAATTTAAAAAAGTAACGGACAAACACACCGTATGGTAACGGTATCGGAGTTAATTTATTTAAAAAGTAAGGCATTAGATTATTAGTTACTGTCAAAAGTGAAATTCTTTCTTCACAATTGCCAACCATGGAGGTTGGGGTCAGAGCACTGGGTCAGCCATGATACACCACCCCTGAAGGGAGGGTTAAGGGCCTTGCTCAAAGGCCCAACAGTGGCATCTGGTCAGTGCTGGGGCTTGAACCCTGATTTTCCAATCAACAACCCACAGCCTTAACCACTTGAGCCACCACTGTATTTTATTAATACAGTCAGTTCTGTACAGTCAGTCAGGCCAGTAAATGAACTAAATAAGATACATACTGTATATCTTGTTTAAACAGTGTCCAATTTTTCAAAACACTGAATAAATGTCATGTACTTTAACTGAAAAACCTTTTCTCTCTTTACTCGAATTTTGGAAAATGATAATTTTTTCTTTCATGTGTTCCATCATTTACTAAAATAAGTGGTTGACTTATTTTCCCATTTTCTCCTAGAAAACTTGATTTAAAAAGTTTTCTTCTTGAAAGCCTTTGTAAAGATGTCATTGACCACCCAGACATCATTATCATTTTATGCATATGTCTGGGTGGTCTATGTTTTGGTTTTGAGAGAAACCCTAAAATCCCTTCATGTCTTAGCTGACTCTGCACCTTGCTATGACTTCCTTCATGCACATTCACTCACACACACTCACACACACACACACACACACACATGTCCACAACACACACACTGTTGAGCTTTTTTTGTCATATCCATGAGCACAAAACATGTTGTATGACGCTTCTGAGCTCTCAGTTTCCTGCAGAGTGAGGACCAAATCAGCCTTTCTGTGTGTTGAAAAGAAACTAAATCCATGTGTTTGGCTGACATGTTCTGCTATGTTAAGCATGCCATTGCCTGACTGCTTAAGGTGAAGGGCTAGAGTTCCGCAGAGACACCTTTCTGAAGGATCATGAGCACCACTTGGCTTATCCTGTTGAAAGATCTTATATTAGCAAATAGATACCTGTGAAAGACCCTGCCAAGGCCTCACATGGACAACACGTACATGGACTATGGCAAAAGCAAACAAGCTTTGTAGAGTACGAGTTTTCAGTGACTTATCAGTCTTTACTTACCATTTATTGAAGAGCAGAACAGTCCTCTTCATACAATCCTATTGTGGTGTGGTGTGGTGGGACACAGCTGCTATTAGAGTTAACCATAAAATTTCTTTCTTGCAAAACATTGCCCAGCTAACATAGGTTCCAGATTTGAAACTGAGTTATGCATGTGGAGGTGAAAAGGCATGCTTTCTGAGTTTATCCATACAACCAAAAAATGTCAAACAACTTAAGATTACAAACCTAAAATTAAACACTTAAACAATAATCTGAATAATAGCATCATATCAAGGCCTTTGCAGTCATAACCTGCTAATATAGATATGAATAGAATATGATTAAAGAAATATGGCCTGACTTTGAATTCCTGGCAATGGACTCATAATTAACTTACATATTGAAGCTCAGTTTGTATGTTACACCCAATGGAAGCTGTCAAAAAAGTAAGTGTCCTGGGTGACTGCTGTCCTTGATCACGTTTTTGGCTCTCCTCAAGCAATGAGTAAGGTAATTGTCTATTGCCCACAGGGTAATGGATGTCATTACCATCACTTACAGGCGGAACACATCATGACCTGTGACCATTGCAACAATCTGAAAAATCTAGTGTTAAGCTTTAAAAATACATATTAACAAATATCATTAGGGTAAAAAACATTTTAACGGTCTAGAGTGGGTCAAAAGACTAATCTTCATCCACATTAAATGACATCACGTGGCTATCCCTTACTCAGCTGTTTGACAGTACTGTAGGTCCAGGGAATAGTTTCATGCTAGTCTTCTTTATAAGCTACCTAAACTTGCTTGCTTCTCACATTTGAACAACGAAGAAATTAACTTTTAAGTAGAGTTATTGTAGTAAAAATTCTGTATTCAAAAAAGCCTATAACTCTGAGATTTCCTTGATAAGAAGTCCTTCGGTTTCACATCATGTTAGAGGTGCAATGTAATGCAATGGGGTCTTTTGTATTAAACCTTTTATTTGTATTAAACCTGAAGTTGAAACAGTCTGTACCAGAAATGTGTGTGTGTGTGTGTGTGTGTGTGTGTGTGTGTGTGTGTGTGTGTGTGTGTGTGTGTGTGTGTGTGTGTGTGTGTGTTTGCTTTTTACTTTATAGATAAAAGGGTAAAGAAATACTCAGCTTATTTTAGTCCATGGTGAGGGCCAGTGGAGCCAGTACTGAGCCAGAACTGAGCACATTTTTACTGTTATTATTAACTTCCCTATAATAATAATAATAATAATAATAATAATAATAATAATCCTGCCCATAATTGTTCTAAATTGGCCCCGCCCCCGGCCACGCCCATGATTCAGTGAATCATTTATTTCCTTGTCACCGTTGACTCCGCGGTTTTATCATTAGTCATAAATCTAAATTAAATTTTAAACTTTTTATTTTTTATTCAGAATTTTTCCTCTAATGGAAATATTTGCTTCTGCGCTTTATACAAATTAAATTGATTTTAAATCGGTGTATTTAACCTGTATAGCTACTTTAGTCTGGAGGTGTTACTACATTACCCATAAATCACAGCGCGAAACTGAACCCAAAGTAAAAAGGCTACGCTTTATTTATGGCTGCAATGTTGTCAAAACACGTGAAACGTGTCAAATCAGGTAGGTGTATGCTTATTTTATTCATTGCATCGTTGATGTATTTAAGAGTTTAATTCGACATGTCATTTTATTTAGTGGATTAATCGCGTTTTATTTACGACACAAGCGCCTTATGATTAAAAATTGGGATCTGTTTGTAATCGTCACTTTTACAACAAACTGTTCAGATCTTCACTGTGTTTAAGCAGCTGACAATACGTTAGAGATAAATAAGTAGTTTATAGTTTTACATCTTACGTTATAGGCATGATTTGATGCTGTAATATTGGTGTATATATGAATTCGTGTAACTTGTCTATGTCATGGACCACCAAGATGCCACCCCTGGGCCCCTGAGCAAGGCCCTTAAATCCTCAATTGCTCTGTTGTATAAATGTAAGTTATTCTGGGTAATGCTGTAAATGTTGTGGTTAACCTATGTGATTTCAGTTTGGATTAATATGCTGGAAAACAGTTTTGCTACTTAATTTTAATAAAAATATGAACATGGGATTTGAGTACTCTGTCATTTGTGTACTCAAGTCATTTGCTCATGAATTGAAAATAGAGCGAGAGAGAGAGAGAGAGAGAGAGAGAGAGCGCAAAGGGTAAAACAGAGTTGTTTGTAGCTGAGCCCATTAAAGTTCAATTGATATTGTAATGACAGAATATAACTGCAAATAATATACCTAACCTTAACCTTTCTGCCTCTAAGACACATTGGAATTATTATCAAAATGATCCTTGACCATACAGTGAAAGTCTGACTTTTTTTATTTTTGTTTTGCAGCACTAAAACGGTCATTTGAAGTAGAGGAGGTTGATTCACCCACAAATCCTTCACAGCTTTCACGCCGAAATGTCAATCCCCTTCGCTCCTCTGCCACAAGCCGTTTTCATGAACTGGGATCCCGGAACTCTGAAAACTCATCCAGACATGGCTCAGAATCCTCATCCAGTGGCCAGCGTTCTCCCAAGAGCAGTGGGCGGCGCATGGATCTTTCGCGCCGCACTGAAATCTCCATCGACATCTCCTCCAAACAGGTGGACAGCTTGCCCAGCCCAGGAATTAACCGCTTTGGCTTGAGGCGACCAGAGATCTCGCTTCATAACAGAGTTCCAGAGCCGAGCTCACCCAGAAGGGCAGAGATAACCCTTTCACGAGCACAGGAACCATTAGCTGCCTATCGAAGAGCTGATGTGCCTTCCTCGGCTGCTAGAAATCCTGAATCTGTTCAGAAAAAGGCTGAGTCTCCTAGCACAGCAGAGAGTATGTCATTGCTAGGCAGACGGACTGAGCCACTGCTTAACAGACAGGTAGAGACTCCATCTCCATCCAGAGAGTCTGAGAACAGCTTCTCTTCAGAGGCCAGCATGACCCCAAGCTTTACTGAATATAAAACCACACCAGCAGCTCAGGAGAATTCCAGCAGAGCTACGGACAGTGAGTCAATGATTCAGTTTGTTAATGATAAAATCCCTTGATTTTCTTGATTATCTAACTGAACAACACTGATGACCTTTTACAATAAGCTAGTGTAAGGGCTATGTGTGGAAAATTACCTTAACCTGTAAGGTGGCTCTTCTTTATGGGTAACAATAAAAAAAAAAGTACCTATACAGTATGCAGTAGATGCAATCTCATCACCGCCACCTGAGTTCGTTTCCCGGGCAAGAAACCAATCCAACCACTGAGGGGTTAACTCTCAGTGCCGGTCCCAATTCTGGATAAAATGGGAGGGTTACATCAGGGAGGGCATCCGGTGTTAAAACCTGTGCCAAAATCAAAAACTATGGTTCAGATAATCCATTGTAGAAACTCCGAACAGGGAGCAGCCAAAGGCCAGAAACAGCATTGTATGCAGTAGACACGTGAAGTAGAGTAGCGTCTCCTAATAGTCATAAACTACTTTCCTATGTTAGCCATTTTTTTGTTTGTACTAAGTGGCACTCACATCATTCATCCTCTCCCGGCTCATGTGTAACTCTTTTCTGAACGTCAGACCGCTTTCTTCTGTTGGATGTGTTTAATGGATGTCAAGGGTACTTTGTATTCGGTGGTTTGCAGTGCAGTTTCTGTCATGTCTAGCCATTCAGTATATTCCATGCGTTTAAGGAAATAATTTTAAACTAATTTATGACTACATATCGTTGCTGTCGGGTGGAATCCTCATATCTCCAAAACCATTATTTTTCAGGAAATTAAAAAAACGGCGTATTTTTTTGAGTTATTAAACATTGTATCGTTAAAGTTGTTATTATACCTTATATTGTTGTCATACACTGTTGTGTACCAACATTAACACAACATTTTCCCAAAGTCACGTTTTTATCGGAGATACTGTACAAGCTTTATGACTAGGGAGCAGGGAGATACGAGATACGGACACAGACGTCGCTGCTACCAGCAGTGTTCAATAAAGTCTGCGGTCACGTTGAGCCTTTTGACAAGAGACAGGGCTTCAGTAGTTAACCAAAGCTAATGACTGTAGTTACATACATCTTCCTAAACTATATTTTAAAGGTTTAAGAGCTATAAGTGATGCAATACAAAACACGATAAGCTGATTAGGCTGTCTAATAGGTGGAAATTAGTCTAATCTGCTCGCAAACTTACCTTCGTGGCTCACGGGTTTCTTTCTGCACAGAAGCATTATAGCTATAGGCATTGTCTATAAGTTGGCTGACGTAGAATAGTGAATAGTGGTATCCAAAACAGTGAATTTAATTCAAATATTATATTATGCAAATATTATATTATGACTATATCCTGCACCACTGTATCCTCCACCACTGTTGCTTCCTCTGTCTCTACACTCTCTCCATCGGAGAAATATCCCGCGAAGCTCTCCCGCGGAGTGAAGAAGAGGTGGAGTTACGAGATTTCTCAGACAGTTGAAGTGTCCAATGGAGTTAAGAGATTTGCGCTCAAGCTATTTTCAAGACTTTAGATTGGTTAATAACTTGTAAAAATAACAGACCCACGTGGGGACTGACCAATAGCATCGATATGTGAAAAAATATGAAATTGACCAAATCTGGACATACAAGGTTTCCGCCTGACAGCGACGATATATTAGTGTCTCAACTGGCTTAAAATAAAAAGTGCAAACACCACATTTCAAGAAACATAACAAAAACTAAATAAATAAAACTAATTTCTAAAAAAAGAAAAAACTAAACATAGTTGTCGGTTGCCAGCCAGACAAGGCTTGTTAGCACAATAATAAATAACCAACCACTATAAAAGGATATCTAAGATTGTAAAAAGGAGTATAGTTGATAGATCAGTCAGGGTTAACAATGTGTCTGAATTTTCATTCTTTGTTTTTTTTTTTTCCCTGCTGCCAGTAAATCCATTAACAAATGCAGTCTTCCCTCTTCCACTGCAGCACTTAGGGATTTAAATTTTATTTTAATTGAGTCTGAATCTTATGGCTCAATCTCTACCATCGCCATCCACTTTATTAGAAACACATGCATATCTATGCATTTTATCCAATCAGCCAATGTGGCAGCATCACAATGCATAAAACCATGCGGACGGTTACATCAAACAGAGTGGGGAAAAATTGTGTTTAATGTTACTAACCATGGCATGGGTGGTTGGAGTATTTCAGGAACTGCAGATACACACAACAGTCTAGAGTTTACACAGATTGGTGCAAAAAAAAAAAAACATCATGTGAACAGATGGTGTACAGGCTGAGACACCTTGCTGATGAGAGGGCTCAGAGGAGAATGACTAGACTGGACTGAGATGACAAGAACTTTATAGTTACTCAAATAAGCACTCTTTGCCAACTGTGGTGAGCAGAAAAACATCTCTGACTAGACTGGCAGTCTTGTTTTGATGAGCATGTGCCCATGATAGCCTCAGATTCCTGTTCTTGGCTGTCAGGAGTGGAACCCAATGTGACCTTCCGCATAAACCTTATCCATCTCAGGTTGGTTTTGTGTGTGCTGAGATGTTTTCTGCTCATCAGTTGTAACACAGAACTATCACAGTTTCTTAAATACTCAAACCAGATACTGATATCTTCTGGTACTAATATCCATGCCTGGTCACATTGTTTTTTCATTCTGGTGTAAACATTAACTGAAGCTCTTGATCTTTTTTATTGCATTGCACAGCTGCCACATGATTAGCAGAGATTTACATATGATATTTCTACTAAATAAACTTCAAATGATTCCTGGAGCCTTCAAGGGTTTAGCTAATGAATTATTAGTTTATTTGCTTTAACATTTAACATGCAGAATTATAAAATAATTTATTAATGCTAATTTCTACTGCTAAATGAAAGTTGTTTTAGTCAAGAAAATGTCAAGTGCTTTGAGTGCTAATTTTCCTTGCAAAAAGGCTCTTAATAAGCATCCGTCAGGCTGAATGGTTATCCATGATACAAACAAGAAAATCCTGTGCTGATGAGAATAACAGGAGCCTCTTATTGAAATGAATTTGCCCTGTGGAGCTCTGGATCAAGGTGACGTCAGGCACCTAGCATGTGATGTGGAAGCACTGAGGTGCAGAAACTTGGTCTAAGCTTACAGCCACGGGTAAATTATTATAGTTGGTGTTTTGTTTATTTTTTCTTTTTCCAAGCCTTTATTAAATCGATTGAAAATATGTTTTGAATATCTGGATAGTATCCAAGCTATACATGCTGGTAATCTGATTACTGGTTATTGATTGTGGTGTATACTGCTAAATAACTGCTGTTCATGTTGATTGTGTTCTGTTTATTATTCTGATACATGTGATGTGATGTGGTGAATGAAACCATTTAGCAACTAGAAATGACTATGGACTATGACTATGGACCATTAAAGTGGTATGACTTCAGAATACCAGTCAAGCTTAAGCATAGTTACTAGAAGTATCACTTTCTAGAGCATTTTTTGTGTCTATAGTAATGTGCATTATTTGTTACCTGTTAAATTGGCCACCAAAATAATTTTTCAACAAGGGATACATCTATTGATTTCCTCTATACTCTTAGGCAAAACAATACCAATGCATTGTGTTGGTTTGGTTTGAGGTCTAGTGGTAAAACTTGATCTTGATCTTGGTCTAGCTGATTCATATGCCATTTGTCTATAGTTTTGGGTTTGGGAAACAGACGGCTGCAAATAAGGTTATGAATGTGTCACATATGAACTGAGGGTTTGTAATTTCAATCATTGAGCTGTTCTATCTTTATACTGTATATACAGTCAAGTCCATAAATATTTGGATATTTACATTTATTATTATTTTCTAGAAGGGGGTATTGGATTTGAGGTAAAATACGAGTTCGAGTTGCTTTAAGCTGAGGTATCTAAATCAACCTACTGGTGTAGGAATTAAAGCAAATGACATGGTCTTAAATTAAGTTAGCAGATAAAAGGTCTAGAATGTTGCAATAGCATTGGTATCTAGTATCTGTGGCTGTATTGTATTGCGGTCAGTTATGTTTATGAAAAATTGAGTAAGACAAAAATATGTTATTGTCCTAGCTGGATGTGAGAGAAGCTGTTTCTTAGTGCATATAATGGAAAACAATGTTGTGGTGTCATGGTTTTTAATCCTTGTATTTTGGCAACGATCCTCAAAAAACATTTAAGAAAGCCAAGATGTTTCCAAGTTTTCTAGTCGTTCTTGCATAAAATCACAGAGGCTTGAAGGACTGCAGGAAGGTGTGAGATTCCATAGATAAAATGCACTATAAAAGTATAAAGGGGGTTCCTGAATCCTGAATCTGAATGAGTGATTATTAAGATGGAAAGACCTTGATTTAGAGGGGCCCATGATTTGTAAGGACCGCTTTTTGGAAGTGAAAGTAAATTGTTTTATTTATAGTAAATAAATAGTAAATACAATATTATGTGCTGTAAAATAAAAGCTATTTAGCTCTAAGTTGTATTTCAGAGATTCACATAAAGAAACTTTATTACTTTTGCTTTTTTAAGTCTTGTAATGGAATCATGTTTGCTCTTCTCAGGGCTTTCTTATTGTTGGTTTTCACATTTAGTCACATAGTATTACAGTGATATCTCGAGAAACGAGTTTAATTCGTTCGTGACTTTGCTCGTATCTCAAGTTGCTCGTATCTCAAAGCAATTTCCCCATTTAAATTAATTGAAATCCCATTAATCCGTTCCAGCTCGCAAAATTCCACTCCAGTTGTTTTGTTTGTGTTTTGAATATGGAAAATGTACAGTACCTGTATTTATAAATGACAAATATTGTATAAAAACATACAGTAATAAAAGAGAATGTTAAAAAAAAAACTGGTTTTACTTTACGGAAGATGCGCACGGAGGTTGAGGGAGGAGTAAACAGGAGTTAGGAGGAATTACACTTTCACCTTTGTTCACTTACTCGCTACTGTACACCCTTAATGCTACTGTACTTTACACTTAAATGGAACTTAACTAAACTTCATTTAGAGCGGGGAGAGCAGCAACTAGAAAATAGAATAGACCCCTCGTATAACAGAACCATTAATCATCCATAGAGTTAAAAATAGGAAAGGAAAATAATAAATGAATAAATGGGTAAATAAATAATTAAATAATTAGATGGAGAAAAATATGTGGAGATTTATGACGTAAACTGGTACAACGAACACGGGTTCTGCCATGGTGGAGTCGGGGTTGGAGGAGGGAGTTTAGATCGCAGCAGCAGTGAAGCGCTAGAAAGAGGCTCAATGAATGGGAATTTAAATGGTCGGGTAATATGGATGTAGTAACCGGATTGGTGCATCGTGGACAGCTGATTAACAGCTGATGCACGCTTGATGACGTGGCCTACCAGAACTAACGCGATGCTTGATTTCTCTTTACTTAATTCAACAATTTCTGTTTCCTTTACATTAATTTTGCTTAATTTTCTTCATCGCTTTGCTCTTCACTTGTTTTTGCCTTTTTTGTCACTCTTTCCTCACTAACATCTGCCGGTCGTTTTAATAAAAACCTGTCCGGTCGGCATATCGGATGCGGTGTAGTCGCACAAGTTCAAATTTTTTAATGGATCCGAAAATTACGGATCCGCAGATGGTCGGCACCTCATGCAGCGCCTTTGCGACTCTCCACAGGAAATTAATGACTTCCTGTTTATCGGGCATCGTTTGTCGGGTGCAGTGGAAAGGCGGCTTTAACCGAGTGAGACGCGGGATGCTGAGGCGGTGGAAACAGAGCACACGTGGTTGTTGGGGATCTTTGTTTCGGCGGCGGTGGCTCGGATGCTCGTATCTCAAAAATTTGCTCGTATCTCAAGCCAAAAATATGGTCGAATCACAGCTTGTATTGTGTCTCAAAAAATTAGTACGTCAAAGCACTCGTATCTCGAGGTATCACTGTAGTATATATTCTCCTTCTTTATGAGAACTTTTGTGTTGAAGCATCTAAATGACATTAAATGCTTTCGAAGGATAAAGTATTTGGACACTGAGACAATTTCTAAAACCTATACCACCATAATGGATTTTAAATGGAACAATCAAGATGTGATTGAAGTGTAGACTTTAAATTCAAACTTTCATTGGCTTTTTAAAATATAGCATTAGCTATTTAGGAACTGAAGTCATTTTTACATAGTCCCTTCATTGTCACATGCTCAAAAGTAACTTGCTAGTTGACTGCTGGTCAGATGTGCCCGGTTTCTTCATTATTTCATGACAAATTAAGAAATAGAAGGTCTGGAAGTGGTTCCAAGTGTTAATGGTATCAATGGTATCAATGCAAGTGAAGAACACCATCAATAAGCTGGAAAAACAAAGCATGTGTGTGTGTGTATGTATATATATATAATGCATATGTATGAGAGATGGCAGAAAACAGGAGTTGCCAAATCAACAATTTGGTGCATTATTTAAAGTATACTCTTTAGCAATGCGCTGGTGAACTTAGCAGCACCAAAAGGCACAGAAGACCACAAAGACAGCAAATATGGATGACTGTAGAATTCTTTTCTTGGTGAAGAAAAACCCCTTTGCAACATCTATCCAAGTCAAGAACACTCTCAAGGAGGAAGGCATAGAATTGTAAAAGTCTACAGTTACAAGATGCCTTCATGAATGTAATTGCAGAGTTTACCTTAACCACTAGCAAGACTCAGAAACCGAAAGGTCAGAATAGACTCTGATTCTCTGGACAGATGAAACCAAGAGTAAGAGAACCAAAATTTTGGGAAAATGGTTAGAGACGAGGGTTAGAAAACATGGAGAAGGAAGAGATGGCCCATAGTCAATCACAACTCCTATCACAACATCTGTCACACATGGTGGAAGCATTGTTATGGAACTGGTTCACTTGTATTTATTGCTGTGACTTCTGACTGAAGCATCGCATTGAATTTTAAAGTGTCTCAAACTGTCAGTCAGTCAAATGCTGGAGAACAGATATTGACCCAAAACTGCAAATACTGCAAAAACAACCCAAGAGGTTCTTAAGAAATGTAATGTTCTTCGGTCACCTCAACCCAATTGAGCATGCTTTTCACTTACTGAATGCATAACTGAAGTGAGAAAGAGCCATAAACAAGCAGCACCCGAAGCAATAAATGACTGGCCAAGCATCTCCATTGAGGAATCTTAGCATTTGGAGATCCAGATTTTAAACAGTCACTGAAATCCAGTTATTAAAAATAATCCTTATATATATTTTTAATTGTTATACTATAAAAAGTATATAATTACTTTTGAACCTGTGAAAAGGAAGGGACTAATTTTTGTCCAAAATTGTACAGCTGTTTCTGCTATCTCTCTGATAGGTCTGATTTGTTTATTCCAGTAGTGTCTAATCTTATCCAGAAAAGCCACTGCGGGCCAGTGTAGCTTTTCATTCCAAACAAGCAGAAGCTACACCTGAGTCTATTGGAAAGCCAAGATCAACTGATTGAACAGGTGGAATCAGGGTTAACATCTGCTTGATTGGTATGGTTTATTCATCCTAATGATGGCCTCTTTCACCTGCATCAAAAACATCCTTGGACCGCATATTGAGAGTTCCCATGAATACCAAATGTGAATTCAGCACATGGAATAAACTGGGATCTCCTTAATTTGTCATGAAATAATGAGGAAACGGGCCACACTTGACCATGAATCTGCTTATCAGTTGACTATCAAATTACTTTTCAGCATATGGAAAAGGAGGGATTATGTAAAAATGACTGTAATTCCAAAACAGCTAATGCAGTATTTTTTTAAACCACTTGAAATAAAACTTATTAATAAAATTATTGAGTCTCCGCTGTATCAATCGTATTGTAGTATCTGTTTCAAGACAGTTACTGTATAAGTAATTATTTATGCTGTGATTTTAAAATATAAGGCAAAAGGAAAAAATGGACACTGTTGAAAACCTTTTCAAGATGTCAGCAAGGCAACTTGGGCCACATTTGAGTTCAATTACTGCTCACTCATTCTCAAACTCAGCATGCTCACGTCGTTTTCCTGATTCTGCTGGAGTTGTAAGCATGTTAGTGGATGTGGGTTTCAGAAAACAAGCTGATTAATATATGTCTCTCTGCCATTAATTGGAATTAGAGTTTTCATTTGTCTCATGTCTTTTACAAGACAAAACAGGTTTGATATTCTGATTATATCTAAGACTATAAAGGCCAATAAGGGCATCTATATTTACTGTTGGCTTAGACTGGACTGAATTCTCTCTTTAATGAGCCCTCCGATGTACGAAAGAATGGCTCTTTAACAGAATACCATCACTGTGTCTAAGTAAAAAAAAAAAAGAGTAAAAAAATAAATTAAAATAGCTGCATTCGTAGGTTTGTATGATGTGTAAAAAACAGTAGGCAGTTATATTGGTATATATATATAGATCTTATATGGTCACAAATTGTACACCAGCAGTGACAAGTTTGACCAGT
The DNA here is from genome assembly GCF_030014155.1 of Tachysurus vachellii. Taxonomy (NCBI): domain Eukaryota; kingdom Metazoa; phylum Chordata; class Actinopteri; order Siluriformes; family Bagridae; genus Tachysurus; species Tachysurus vachellii. The sequence continues at coordinate 15,604,033 of NC_083477.1, forward strand.
AGAATGACCAAGTTTTTCCATCAGTGAATTTGTCTTTATATTCCAAGACAACACTGAAAGGATTTATTGGGCTTAAACTGTGAAAGAGAGGTTCAGGGAGCATGAGGATCACACATTTTCACACATGGCTTGGGCACCACAGAGTCCAGACTTTACCCCATTGAGAATCTTTGGGATGTGCTGGAGATGACTTTATGCAGCTGTCCAACTCTACTTAAATCAAACATGTCATTTTGCATTTCTGTTGCAATTTCTCTCCAAGATCTTGTATTGATAATGGGAATGTTGTGACATTGCATAAGCTTATCGAAATAAGGCTGTGGCGAATACCTGCCGTAATCAAAGTAAAAGGTGCTCTAACAAAATATTAGTGTAACTTTTTTGGTCTGGCAGTGTGTAAATATTGAAATAAATAAATGAGAAAATTCTCACTCACTCACTCTCACTCATTTTCTACCGCTTATCCGAACTACCTCGGGTCACGGGGAGCCTGTGCCTATCTCAGGCGTCATCGGGCATCAAGGCAGGATACACCCTGGACGGAGTGCCAACCCATCGCAGGGCATAAATGAGAAAATTCAGTAATTTAATTCATACTATAGCACTGTTGGTAGGCTTGGCAATATAATATAACCAGTGTAAATGCCACTGTATATAAGTCTGGGTAAAAGCCTGCTATGAGCTGTGGTGTTGTCATATAATAGCTTTTCTTCGTTAGTCACATAAAAGCTATTCGAGTCATTGGATCTGAATGGGACACCTAATGTATTTATTTTTGGTCAGTCTGATGGTTAAAGAACAGAGTGTGTGTTTTATACAGTTTGCAGACTTTAGCCCCAACACTTGAGTCAACACTTGCACCTGGGACTGAACAGTGCATCATTTGTGCAAATCCATACATCACAACAGAGTCAGATTTCAACAATAGTAGTCACTGTGTTCATCCTTTATTGCTTATTACAGGCCAGTAGAAGTGTTGTTTTTAGATGCTTTTAGCACATGCACACATACCACGATGGTAAGCTAATTAAAGTGCTCAAGTCCCATGTATGTCTAATTTTATATATCTTTAAGGCATTCTGTCTCCTCCCCTCACTATAACAAGCCATTTCCTGACATCACAAAATTGAAGGTTTAACCAATGCCACTTTGCAGATTTCACATCTGGAGTCTGATTTCTGTGGAAAAGAAGTGGAAGTTTGAACTTTGAGTAAGAGCGACTGGTACACACAGTAAAAATGGCATGTTGTTCACATTGCTATACATAAAGGCTGTTGATAAATGTACAGCTTTCTAATTTGATGTGCTCATGCACAGCCACTTTCATTTGCATAACTTTAACACTATGGGTTCCTGCATGGCATGTTCAGAATTTTATGGGAATATACAAGCATCTTTATGTACAGTTTATGCATAAAACTATGCATATCCACAGGTGATGAATAAGACTCTTTATGCAGACTGCACTATGGTTTAAGTGAAAGGAGCCCCAGACCATCTTTTACAAGAGGACCAGGGATTGTGAACGAAAACAGATTTACACTTTACTGAATGTACTGAACTCTTGAGGTCTTGAGGGAAACAGCCCTGACCCTGATGCATGCATAGAAGTGACGCATGGAATTGCACAATCAATCCAGTTCAGAAAGCATTCTTCTATGTGAAAGCAAACCTGTGATTATGAGACCCTCCCCCCAAACTAGACCAGAATCTGTCCTGGGTGTGGATTTGAGTATGCAGGCCAAGTGGGAAAACACCCTCAAAGTATACGAGCACCATCACCATACCATTTCTCTGCTTTCCAAAATGCACTTTTTTTAATTCTTCCACAACTCCAGGCATATTGTTGCTAAGAAAAAAGAACAAAAACCTACTTTAGCCAGACTTAAGTTGACTAGATGCTATAATTAGTTTACCACTTTGCTAATGTTGGAGAGTTATCACTTGACTGGTTGTGAGTGCAGGGAGGTATTTTTATTTCCACTGCTCTCCAAGTGCTCCAGATGTGCTTGTCTGACCTGTGTTGGAGGGGTGAGTGGAGTAGGAGTGCATTCCAGAACACAGTGAAAAGCCAGGAAGTGATCTTTGTCCATTTACTTTGTCTGGGACGTACATTCTTCTGACTCATCAAAACCTCTGTCAATAGATCCCTAGCTAGACCATTAGGCATCCTTTTAAAAGTAAATAATGTGATGTTTCCAGAGACAGAGACAACGTGACTTCATGCTCTGTGCTGAATGATGCATTGGTTGTGATGATTCACTTGAGCTCAGATAAAGCGCTCCCTCTAGACTGAGGGAGTAGGACTTGTGCTTCTCACATGAGGGCAAGAGAAAAATGTTCTACTTTCTGCTTTGTGCTTTAGGTAATATTTGCCGACATCCAGTCAGAGCTGAATATTAGAGAATACAGAACTGAAAAAGGCTTTGAAATTAAGTGACTCCAGAGACACAATCCTTGTATTGAGAAAGACAAAGAGGGTCTCTGTTTCAGTATTAGTACGGTTACAATTTTGGGCTCATTACGTGGGTTTCCAAGCCATTGCTTGCAAGATTGTACAGGTCTGATGAATGTGATAAAGGACAGTTGACTAAAGCATGCTGTTTTATGTACTATGCTGATCACTATGCTGATCTTTTACGACATCCTTTTCAGTGCAAACTCTCTCTCCCACACTTTTTAATGGAACAAACATACTTGAACAGTTGGTTGCTCAGCTGTAACATGACAATGTGTGGTTTATTCCTTTATTATTTTATTAACAAATTTGCCGATAAAAGTTTTAGAGTTGATTACAAGTGTGCATTTATCATAGAATCTGTTACTGTTAACTGAGGTCCAAAGAGCGGTAACCCCATCAATAAATCCATCAGAGAGATAACAATAAAAAAACAAATAATAATATGTGGCCAAATCAACTGTTAAAAACAAAGAGGCTTAGGAGGTCCATGGAAAGCAACTACCCTACAAAAACAGTTAGCCAGATCAAGAACACCCTCTGGGAGGTAGGTGTATCTGTGTCAAAGTCAACAAGCAAGAGAAGATTATACAGTACATACAGGGGATTGACCACAAAATGTAAACCATTGGTAAGCCTAAAAAAATCAGATTAGAGTTTGCCCAAAAACAATTTTTAAAAAAGGCCATACAGATTTAGAGCAACATCCTGTGGCCAATTGGACAAGAGAAGAGTATGGAGAAGGGAAGACATGGGCATGCATAGTTCCCAGTGGAACCAGTTCCCTGTATATACAGTACTGATATTACAGTACACAAAAGCAGCAGGATACATTTTGAAGTATGCTTAGTTTCAGCCAAATGTAAACTTATCGAACAGTGCTTCACAGTGTAGAACATTGACCCAAAGCATACTTCACACAAAAGCAACCTGTCTTTTTTATGTGTTTTTTATTTTATTTTTTTAAGACAAAGAAATAGTATGTTTATGAAATAGTATGACCAAGCCAATAAGAGGACCTGCAACAACTGGGCAATCATTTCACTTGCTGAACGTTCTATTGAATCCAGAATCCAACAATAGATCACTAGGATTAATCATAGTGCCTTTTTAAAGATATGTGTGATGCCCATGAGTGCACTCTTCTGCAGTTTACTGGCTAATGGATGGTCGGGGAAAATCTGATTGTTCCTAATAAATTGTTATTTTTGGCAGCAGGATCAATACGTATTTTTGGTATGCAGTGGCAGAGAGGTTGAAAATCCAGCACCATTGCTCCTGCAGACACAGGCACAGCATGATACTGAGAACAATACACCACCCAAGTATCGTCTGGCCAGTGGTGATGAAAGATGGAACTCAGTACAGATAAAAAGATGAAATTCAGTATAGAATTAGTTTAAAGAAACCGCCCAATATGTCACGGTAGGTGTACATGATAAAGAACGAGCAGTATCTAGTTTATGTATTTTCCTGTTATAATAGCAGTAGAATTAAAAGAATTTAGAATAATAGCATTTATTTTTTGTTCCTTAGATAAGTTCAGCCAAACGTTTTGTTAAAAGTATGATAAATTATTTTGGATATACACAAATGCTTTTTATAAACACATATAAAAATCTAATACCGACATACAGTACACAAAGATTCCTGAACAACATGTAGCAAAAAAGATGTGAAAAATCTTCCAATAAATATTAAATAACAGCCTTTAGTTAAAAATCGTTCATTTACAAGAATTAAATATATTATCACTATCAGTGAACTCAGAATCAACCTTGTGTTTGCTAATTCTTTCTGCTTGACTGATTATGTAAGTTCAATCCTCTGTTATACACCCATTAAATGTGCAGCTCCACTTATCTCCAGCAGGAGAAGCTGTTAGTCAGGTAGAGACTTGTGACTCTCTGTTACAGGTATGTGTGATAGTGTGTGTGTTTTTAATTTGATATTTTTTTTTATATATATAATTTTTTTTAAGAATGTTATTTGAATAACTAAGAACCACAAGCATGTATGTTAAGGCATGTGTGTGTCCCTCTGGCTGTGGGTCATGGTTCTGTGGGGCCACGTTACAAAATATCCATGTCGGCTGGTATGTATGGGCTAACCAGACAAAGTACTCCATTCCTTTCTTTGAAAAAAGCATTTTTATGGCTTTAAATTTACTATTATAATATGAAATATGTTTGAAACCCCTAAGTTAAGTTCTTTTAGAGGAAAACATGGTTGCAAAGTCACATTTCTTCTGAAGAATTCCAGAATTAATTATTTTAATTTTTTTTCTTTTTGTATGGCACTGTTTTATTGTTTTATTTTGTCCCCTAGTGGGATAAGAACCACCAGATGTTTTTCAAACCTTTCATTTAAATCATGGTGCACAAAATAGATTTAATTTAGATCAGTGATTCTAAATTCATTGCTGTGCTGGATTAGAATTTTTCAGGCCCACGCTCAGCCTGTGAACATCCTTCTGTACAGTTTTGTCATGGGTAGATGAACCAAGCCTTTGCCAGCTTTGCTCAATTTAAAGCCAGGGACACATTGTGCCAACACACTTCTTTGAGTCGGTCAATCTGCTAGCCTGCCACAGCTCACCAAGGCAGCCTGCAGGGACCTGGAACACACAACAAGAAATTATATCTGTAGATTATGTGGTTATGTCCTGCTGCCTTGTCCCAGCTAGCATGAACTGACCAATTAGAGTTGGCTCACAAAATGGCTCATTCTAGAGTCAGTGACTTGGACTTGTTTGCTTAGTCAGCATAATTTTTTGACGACTACTACAATCATGACAATCAAATAAAACTTTACTGGAATCTCTACAATTGTACAAAAAGCAACCAAATAAAAAAAAAAAAATTTTTTGTTATTTTTGTTTAAGTCTGCATGGTACAAAATACAGTCTTCAATAACAACTGTATAGCATTGCAATAAGACATAGCAGCCATGTTGTGTGTGAGGGTTTTTACAGTGTCATCATAACTCACTGCTAACACAGCTGGAATGTTGCTGTGACACGTCAGCTTGTGACTTGTGAGAGAAAGAAAGAAAGAGAGAGAGAGAGAGAGAGAGAGAGACAGTTGCTGTGTAACTGATCATGATGATGTTGCTGGTCTTTCTGGAGGAAGTCAGTAAGCATGAATAAATGCTCCATAGGATATGGCAATGCAAATTCATATTCTTGGTTTGATTATTAGTGCCATTGAACAAAATTACTGTCGTACCCCGAGCAGGGATAAATGTATTATTGTAATGTAATATATTTTATACTAAAGTTTATACTATTTTATACTAAACTATATTTTATACTAGTTCAATGCACCATTATCTCAGACTACATTACAAAACGTTGAGCAAAAAAATGTCTCAGGACAGGTGACTGCACTCTCTGTTTCCAGGTTTATTCTGTTGTATTAACATCAAAAGAAACAAGGGAACAAGATACTGTTTGTAGATGCTGTAATGTCACTTATAATAGGAACCTGTTTATAAGTGAAATTCTACAACTTTACTTTAAACAGTCAATTATTGTTCAATTTGGGAATAAATCAAGTGCTGGAGTGTGCTGTTAAAGGGGAAAAAATCAATAACAAAATAATCACAAACGTGAAGTTTTCATTGAGGGAGCCTGTGAGGGAGTCTGTGTTTAGTGAGGGAGTCTGTGTTTAGTGAGGGAGTCTGTGTTTAGTGAGGGAGTCTGTGTTTAGTGAGGGAGTCTGTGTTTAGTGAGGGAGTCTGTGTTTAGTGAGGGAGTCTGTGTTTAGTGAGGGAGTCTGTGAGTGAGTCTGTGTTTAGTGAGTGAGTCTGTGTTTAGTGAGTGAGTCTGTGTTTAGTGAGGGAGTCTGTGTTTAGTGAGGGAGTCTGTGTTTAGTGAGGGAGTCTGTTTTTAGTGAGGGAGTCTGTGAGGGAGTCTGTGTTTAGTGAGGGAGCCTGTGAGGGAGTCTGTGTTTAGTGAGGGAGTCTGTGTTTAGTGAGGGAGTCTGTGTTTAGTGAGGGAGTCTGTGTTTAGTGAGGGAGTCTGTGTTTAGTGAGGGAGTCTGTGTTTAGTGAGGGAGTCTGTGAGTGAGTCTGTGTTTAGTGAGTGAGTCTGTGTTTAGTGAGTGAGTCTGTGTTTAGTGAGGGAGTCTGTGTTTAGTGAGGGAGTCTGTGTTTAGTGAGGGAGTCTGTGTTTAGTGAGGGAGTCTGTTTTTAGTGAGGGAGTCTGTGAGGGAGTCTGTGTTTAGTGAGGGAGTCTGTGAGGGAGTCTGTGTTTAGTGAGGGAGTCTGTGTTTAGTGAGGGAGTCTGTGTTTAGTGAGGGAGTCTGTGTTTAGTGAGGGAGTCTGTTTTTAGTGAGGGAGTCTGTGAGGGAGTCTGTGTTTAGTGAGGGAGTCTGTGAATGAGTCTGTGTTTAGTGAGGGAGTCTGTGAGGGAGTCTGTGTTTAGTGAGGGAGTCTGTGAATGAGTCTGTGTTTAGTGAGGGAGTCTGTGTTTAGTGAGGGAGTCTGTGTTTAGTGAGGGAGTCTGTGTTTAGTGAGGGAGTCTGTGTTTAGTGAGGGAGTCTGTTTTTAGTGAGGGAGTCTGTGAGGGAGTCTGTGTTTAGTGAGGGAGTCTGTGAGGGAGTCTGTGTTTAGTGAGGGAGTCTGTGAATGAGTGTGTTTAGTGAGGGAGTCTGTGTTTAGTGAGGGAGTCTGTGTTTAGTGAGGGAGTCTGTGTTTAGTGAGGGAGTCTGTGTTTAGTGAGGGAGTCTGTGTTTAGTGAGGGAGTCTGTGTTTAGTGAGGGAGTCTGTGAGTGAGCCTGTGTTTAGTGAGTGAGCCTGTGTTTAGTGAGTGAGTCTGTGTTTAGTGAGGGAGTCTGTGTTTAGTGAGGGAGTCTGTGTTTAGTGAGGGAGTCTGTGTTTAGTGAGGGAGTCTGTGTTTAGTGAGGGAGTCTGTGTTTAGTGAGGGAGTCTGTGAATGAGGGAGTCTGTGAGTGAATCTATGTTTAGTGAGGGAGTCTGTGAGTAAGTGAAACGTTGAGCAAGTGAATCTGTGAGTGAGTCTGAGTGAGTGAATTTTTGAGTCTGAGTAAATGTGTGAGTGAGTCTATGTGTTCGTGAATCTGAGTGAAGGAGTCTGTGAGTAAGGCTGAGTAAATGAGCAAACGGGTAGTTTGTGTGTCTGACAGTAAGTCTGTGTGAGTCAATGTGTGGGTGTCTGACAGAGTGTAAGTTTGGGTGTGTCTGTGACTGACTGGCTGAGCATGTGTGCAGCTATGAGAATGTGTGAGTGAAGAATCTGTAACTGTAAGTGTGGGTGTTCATGAGTTTAAGTTAGTGTCATTATGTGTGTGTTGATAGCGTGTGTTAGTATATGTGTACAGGTGTCAGTAAGTCACTGTGTTACTGTGTGTGTGTGTGTGCATGAGACATTCCATCACAGGTTTATCCCTCTGTCTTACATGCAGTCTTTCCAGGATGTCAGTGTGTAATTCCACTGTGATCATGACCAGTTACTGGAAAAAGTCAAGTTTTAAAGTGTAAATGTTAGAAAATTTGAACACTTTGAGAGCAACCAATGTCTTACCGATGGCCCTTTAGTGCCCGATTTGTACACATGCGCTATATTCACACATGTATACTCATCACTACTATACTGCACTGAGTGTGTAACTGCAAGTGAAAGACGTTTTGTGTCCCCTGTGCTTTTCCTCTAAACTGAAGTACACAGCTGGAAAAACTTGAGCAGCTGTAAATGGACGGAAATGAACTGACGGGGGGTGGGGAGCTCGAGGACTCATCCAGTAAAGCAGATGCCAGGGTATTCCTAACCACAAACTTGAGCACTTTTCCTCTTCTGTCTTTTTAAAAGGGATCATTTAGAAAGAATGAGATTTACATAATTTCCCCCTAATCCAAATGTAGTCGCTCAACTGAGACGTGTTTGATGTGTGAATTACCCTTCTTTAGTTTTGCTACAAGGCTGATGTTAATAACATGTAAGGAAAGATTATAGCTTTTTTGTCCATAAGTCAAACTGAACAAAAAAAAAATCGACCGTATTTAGTAAAGGTTTGGAAACACCGATTTTCTTCATACTTGCATGCATTTGTTGATGAACGTCAATCACCTGTAAAGTACCAGGTCTGTTCACAGCGCAAGTGTTTTCCATTTGTTGATGTTCACAAAACTCCATAAAAGGTAAAGCTCACACAGTTGAAAAGAAAAATTTACAAAAAGAAAGCTTTTCTCTTTGGAAGAAATAAAGTTACTTTGATGTCAAATAGCGGAAAAAAATGGAAAATTGGGGGGGGGGGATTTATACAATCCATATAAAACAATCATTTATTTATCAAATTTTCCTTTGTTTTCACCTGTGAAAAAATCAAACCGTTTCAGCAACTGATCGCCTGAATGCCCCACCGCACCCTCCCCCAAAGCAGTGTTAGAAAAGCATAAAGTTTCATAGCAAGCCTGAGGATGATGTACAGAACACTAGGGACTGGGCCGCCTGGCAGCTTACACTACATCAGTCACTTAATGCTGTTGAGCCACATAAGCTACTTCAACTTGACAGCATAATCCGTACATAAATATTCAGATCAACTTCAATTTGAAGCTAATAATTTGAAAGTTTAAATTAGCTTTATTTGCTAAGTTAACAGAACCACAAACTGGATACTATTCCAAAATTCTGTGATTTTCATGAACACCAGATTTACACATAAATCTGTTCTTATCCACAGACCTGTTGTCTAGCATGCTGTTATCTTTAAAAATGAACAAAGGGGTAAAATTGTTGAGATGTTTAAGTTATTCTAGTAGTTTAGTAATTATATGGTGTAACTGAGCAGGAACTGAGCAGAAAAGGGGAATGCAGACAGCAGAGTGCCCTCAGCCGGACTAGAAAACTAGCTTTGAAAGCCACAGTAAACCTATCCAAACATCTTAAGCATACGTTTTTGTGCCTGCCTTATAAAACACAATGCTGAAACTCGAAACCCCAGTTCCTTTGGTACACAGGAAGTTGGTTGAGATTCCAAGAGTGTTGTGGCCTGTGTTTTATGATGGTCCATGCCTGGGGTTCCATACTTTTTGTATATGGGGTGGATGGGGTGGCTATTTAGCTTGATTTTAAATTTCTTACCTGTGGTCAGAGTAAATGTCCAGCATATACATGGGTATCATGTAATAGAACTGTTCATCATAAAAAAGCCATCATGCTTATTTAAAACATTTAAGAATATTTTCAGCCACAGAAATCAAATGTATTCGAAAGTGGGTGGAAAACACTTCCTCTGTATAACTTAGTGTCTTGTGATGAGCAGCAGTTTGGAAAAAAATGCACTTTGGTGGATTGAATTGTCCTGAAGGAAGCATGTGTTAACTTTCATCCTCCCTGGGTGTTAGTTGGAAGTGAAGTGCTGGCTGAGGGGTGGAAATTGGCAAGTAGAAAAAGACAAGATAAACCATAGGACAAAAATAATCCCATAAATTATTACTTTTTGTTTAATATTTAAACATTTGTTGTCATTAATATTTTCTGACAATACTACTTTTTTACTATTTGTTTATTTATTATACTTTATTTATTTATTTATTTATTTATTTTTGTGCATTATCCATGTACTTTTTTGATTTGTGTGTGGATGTGTGTGTGCACCTTTGTGGTATTTTTATAAAATCTTTCACTTTTCACAGTTTTCTTTGATTTTTTCCTTCACGGGATACATTTTGGAAGAGATAACTTGTGTGTTTTCATAAGTGCTTCTATCTTCCTCCCTATCCTAGTTTTTTCTTCCCCCATCCTGTGGAAGTGGAAAGGGGAGTGATCGTGTGTGTGTGAGTGTGAGTGTGAGAGAGAGAGAGAGCAGCTCACATGAGCTGGCTATTGGGCGGAGCTTGTGAGAGGCTGAGTGGCTCTGACTGTGTTTCACACTGAAGGATAGAGCCTGAGCAGTCGGGTGAGTTTGCATTCTCTTGTACATTTTTCCCTCCTCCGGTTTCCATGTTCTTTCTGCTGCTGTGTTGTCTGCACTACTGCCTTGTAGATGCTGTGCTTCTGCAGAATGGAGAAGTGGGTAGCTAGATTCTGAATGTTTGAAGAACATGCAAACTCGTGTTTGTTGGCATGGAGTCAGATTTCTCTCATTTCCAAAGTAAGATTAGTTTTTCCCTTTGAGCACTTTATAGATGTTTGGCTTTTTGCTGTTAGGAAAATAGGGGAGGTGTTGTGAGCTCTGTGTGTGTGGGGTGGGGGGGGGATAGAGGGGGTGTGTTGGATTCCATTGCTCTCCTTTTTCACCCATCCACAGCTTTCTGTCTCCACCTTCACTCCTGGCCTTGTAATTACCGTGTGCAGGTTACAGGGCTGGCAGCAGTTTCTCATCCTGGCATTCTTTGAAATTTTACTGGGTCCTCTGTGTGTGTGTGTGTGCGTGCGCGCGCGCGTGTGTGTGTGTGTGTGTGTCAGTGTTAGAACCTCTTTGCTGTGGTCTTCACTTTGATCCACAGCATTGCTTTTTCAAACCCAAGTGTGACTTTTGTTGCTGACTTCTGGGAAGTAACTTTGTCCCATGAACAGTTCTGGAGCCATCTCCTGCCCAGCATGTAGACTTTCACATCCAGCTGTGTCCTGCTCTGTCTTCAAGCACTATAAGCATGTAATGCAGCACTCAGTCCTTATCTTTTTGTATTTTTTTTCTGCAATCCCGTGGGGTGTCTAAAATTCCATGGGGTGATAAACTATGGAGCAGCTGTCTAATGTCACAGCCTTTGCTCTGATGTTACAGTCCACATGTTTCCAGTACTGTCACGGCTCAAAACAGAAACCCCAAAAATAAATCTCAGGTTACAGGATAATAACTTGGGATGGATGCATCATGTTTAAGTATTTTCTGTGTTATCAGGTGCTTTTCATATACTGTTACTGACTACCACAATGAACTGTTCTGTAAAAATCCCCAGGGTGAAATTGGGTTTGTTACTGCAGCTCCAAAATAAGTCACCAAAATAAGAATACAAAGATAGGAACTTATATACACTAAGATAATGTATCCAAAAAATAAAACTTTCATTTAAACAACTACAGGTTAAGGTATATTGTTGCACAGTGAGATATGTTGTTGTACAGAGGAATTATAAAGTCCTATAGGAACAGGTTGGAAATATTTTCTGTCGTGCTCTATCAAGCATCTTGGTTAAATAAGTCTGACTGTGACTTATGTGACTGAACGCACTTCTGAAACACAATGTCTGTTTTATTTAACACATTATTAATCCCCACAATGCAACCCTAGCACAATTGGGAAAGGCTTAAAGCAGCTACATCAACTACACTTCAATGGCATGTTTATTTCATTATACATCAAGGTCATTGATTTCCATTTAATTTTGCTTAGTATGGTGCTTATTAGAAATGCAAGATTGGGCTCTGTTTTTAATTGTTAATCAGTCATTATTATTTATTTGTGATTAACTGTCAACCAAAATACCACACAATCCACATTTTGTCAATAGATCATTTGTAGTTTGTGACTAATGTAATATCAAAAAGGAAATTTCCGCTGCATAATATGAAGTTAAATTGTGGGTGTCTCTTGTTTTAATCCATTCATTAAGTGATCTTCACTGACCACTTTATCCTGGAAAGGGTTATGGTGGAGCTGGTCATTCCTGGGAACAAACTCTTTGTACGCATGTACTCTCTGCATGCACACACAAACACACATCCTAGGGACTTTTTAGCATAGACAATCCACACACTGGCATGTATTTGGAGAACCCAGAGGAGATGGCATGCAGATCTTCTTACAGACAGTAACCCATGCTCAGAAGTGAACCAGGGACTCTGAAGGTGTGAGACGTGTGAGATGCTACCCACTGCACCACCTTACTACCGCCTATATCTATATAGCGAGACAGATGGATAGATAAGTAGGACATTTACATATAACATATGACTAAGATAAATAGGACAAATAGAATACAACACAAAATGGGCATTATGTTGTATGAAAAAAACCTTTTAGCATGCCCCGTGTGTTACCCGAATATATGACAAAAAAAGTAGCTTGTCATGTTACTGAGCATCTGGAAATTCGTCTATCCTGAAGACTTTCCTGTGATGGAAAACGTATAGCTTTTTACCTATAGCTGTTACAATGAGCCAACACTTGATGGTCCTTCTAAAAAAAAAAAAAAAAAAAGAAAAGTTTTTTTTTCAACATAATTTTGTTTATTAAATAATCTTTATAAAGTAAATTAATAAGGCTTAGATTTTATGTGCCATGCGTGTAATTCTGTTACTGTAAAATTCGAACATAGTCGCATAAACCTGATTTAAATGATTGTTGGACTTACCATCAGATTTTTATCTGATTTACTATCAGATATTAGAAAATGAATCAACACCTTCTGACCAAACAGACTTTAGAATTTATGGTTTTTATTTATTTATTTTTTTTTTATTTAATTTTATTTACATCACTATGGTATAAAATATTCTAATAAAGACCACTATAATTTGATTATTTTCTTTCTCAATGATTTGTCAGTCAAGATGCCTCAGTGACTGACCCTTGGAACTGAAAAAAGTTTCATCTTCTTTTCCACTGATTTCAGCAGATGGGCCACATGTCCTATGACTTTACTGATTCATTACTACGTCTCTATACTGACATTGCATCACATCGCACATATCTAGAGCAATTAATCTAATTCACATGCACTTAAGACTTGCAGATATTTTGTTGTTTAGGTGTTATTGCTTTTTATTGAAAATGGTAAGATGAATGTCCAGCACTCTCACATCAAATAATGTGGCGCAAGTTGCAGTAAATTGACATTCCATGATTAAATGAGCATTAGCCTAGTTTTAAATGCAAATTCATTTGTTTAAATAGAATGAAGATTTTTTTTTTGTCATAAAGAACCAACCAGACTATACTGGAGCAAGTTATCAATAAGGGATTTAAACCAAGAATCCAGCTTACTGAATCATCTTTTGTCAGCTATCCTGACATTTGGTCATTGCAGAGAAATTCTTCAAACATTCTGGGCCAAAAAGCAGCTGGTTTGCTTTGTCATGTCTTTGCTGTGCTAATCGTTTTCTATCGATCAAAAGAGGTTTTGTAAGAGCAAAGCTAGTTGGCCCATCTGGGGTCTGTTCCAGAAATCAGCATTTAGCCTGATAACATAAGTTGAAGCTGTTGTATTCCAGATGCAGGGGTTAGGCTTAATGAAGATCAGTTATTGTGAACTCTGAAACTTAGCCAGAACGTGACTGCAGTAGTATGGCGGAGGAATCTTTGGTGTCAGCACTTTGTAAAAGTCAATAAGTTCCGCTAAGGGAGATACTTCAAGATGGTGGATTTTACGCTTTCACTCGTTTTACTATTTAAAGAAAAAAAAAGTAAAATAAAAGTAATCCTTCATAAATTGCTGCCATGTAAAAGGAATAAGCATTTGGGCACATGCTGTATATAGAAAAATAATCATCTTCAGAGTGATAAGTATTATGCCATAAAGAGCATAAGTTATTCTGTTATTCCGGGGGGGGGTATTTCTGGTATTTCTGTACTCCATCTTTCTGCCTATTGAAAGTCAATTCAATTTTATTTGCATATAACTTTTAACCTTGAACATTGTATCAAAGCTATATATCAAATATATCAAATATATAAAAATTCTGTATAAATATTACATAATTTAAAATGTAAATTTATATTTATCCCTTTATAATGAGCAGCCAGATGTAGCAGTGGCAAGGAAAAACTCAATGAGATGATATGAGGAAGAAACCATGAGAGGAACCAGACTCAGAAGGAAACCCTTGCATGAACACACGCTAGAATCCAAAACTCAGCAGAGATGAATGATACGTGAATATTTATTTCACAAGCACTGAAAGCAACATTTTATTTGGTTTGATTAATATTTCCTTAAACCTGGAATGCTACAAGTCTGGCTTGGGTGAATATATTGCAATAAATTGGTGGATATGTGGATAATCTTATCTATATAGTGAACCAAGAACTACTGCAATCACAAAGGCTGCCATGTGCTGATCCCAGGACTCTTCTTCACAGTATCCTTCCTCATTCAACATACTTAATACTGTTTGACATTATAGTATAGAATTGTCGAAGATGATTTAATTTAATCTCAATTTCTGGTGTCACCTTAAAGACGATGGGTTTTCAAGAGGATTCTTCCTCTTGTCTTCTCAGGGTTTTTTTTTCATGCCATGGTTGCCTCTGGCTTGCTCTTTGGGGAGTCAAATATGTTTTATCACAACTTTCTTTTTAAAACGGAGAACTAAGTTGCTATACAAATTGAACTCTTTCTCTTATGAGGTTAACAGTTAAAATGGGTTTTGGATTCTGATGGGTTTGGAGTTCTTCATGAAGCTGCGGGCCACAAGTTTCTCTAAGAAGCTGTAGACAGGGCTGAACAATGGTTAAAAACAGCTATATGAACATGATACATGACTGGGGCTTAAAATGATGGCTGTTCAATTTCTCCTGGCAAAGAACCAGAAGTTGACATCAAATCTGAGTGTCCCAGAACATGATCCCTGTGGAAATCCCATTTTTAAAGATGCTGTTTGGAAAAAAGAAGTTGTTCAGCTTGCAATTCTGCTTTTAATATGCTTTTATTTTTCAGTCTTTCCACTGTTCTTTTGTCTGGCACTATGAAGATTGTCAGAAAGAAAGCGTCTGTTTTTGGCCACAGCACTAATTTTCTTTTTTCGTTGTGTTTGTCTTTCAGCAGATGATACATTTTAGTCACTTGTCAAAGTTAAACTCACACTGATTAGAAGTTTTGTACCAGCTCTTTATTCAAGCCGTGATATTTATTTATCCTTTTTTAGCTGACTACTGTATATAACAAACAAATGATTCTAACTTTGCTTCCTCATTCCACCTCATTTCTGTGGTTCTTGGGTTCCTGGCATAGATTTCAGTGCATAGCTGCTAACCTTTCAGCAAGAAAGTAAAAAGCTATGTATCTTTAATTGAAAGCAGAGAAAGAAGCTTTGTTTTATTTCAGCTCAGAGAGCTCTTATTTGTTGTATTTAAAGTCCTAAAAACCACTCAGCCTTTCCCTTGATTAAATTAATCAATGCGAATCCAATTTAGTAAAGGAGCTGTGGTTGTATACATAGATTTTTATTTTAAAGTTATTTCTTGTCCTTTGCTTGCACTAATCAAAAGAACGGATGATGTTTGAGTTAAATTCAGCCATGCACTCCATGGCTTTCGAGATTACTGGGCAATCTCTAGTTGTATGTGCACAGTGGGGGACAGCAAGTCTCTGGTTCTTTGCTTCTCAAATCCAAAACAACAGCTTATCTATCAGCCTGTTCTCCTTTTAGCTCATTCTCTAGGTGTTGGACTAGTTGTTATCGTCCAATGTACAATGCTGTTCTCAGACCTGTCATTCTGCACACTTCCTATAATTACTGAGAAGTGAGAAGTGACAAACCAGGTTGTGGGCTACATTCACTCAGACAAGAGATTCTCACATTTAAGTCACATTACTGAATTGTTTGAAATTGTGTTACAGCATTTCAGAATCTCTCTTTCATTTGTATCTCTTCTTTATGGCTTTTGAAGCATCCATGTTGTCCACTTTTGACAGCCATTTTGCCGTTTTACTTTTTTTTTGTTTGCTTGTTTGTTTTAAAAGTATGATGCTAGATCATGGTCCATTTTTTATGTCATTATATCCCAGTGTTCCTCCATATTAATCGTCAGGCCTTCAGTCTTATCTGGTAATGTGGTCCTAATGTTTGCTGCTGATTTGGCAACTTTATATGCTTCCACAATAAGCAGCCTGAAGAGGTAAAGAACTCCTTCAAAGCAGTTTTATATACAGGTAAATATTCCACAGTCTGCAGGGCAGGAAATGGAGTAAGTTTACTTTTTGACATGTTGCTGAGGAAAACCGTCATTCTTGCCTCAGGACGGAAGGGAAATCATTTGTAGATGTGCTTGTATCTGCTTGTTCCTCTCTAGTTCCTCTGCATGTCAGAGAGTTCAAGAGCTTTCATCAGTGCCATGATGATTGATTGATAACTTTTTTCCTTTCCGTACTGTAACCAGCAAGTTAAACTCGTCTAGTGTTACTCTATACTTTCCCTATATGGTCCTTCAGCAGTTATATTTTATTCAAACTTAAAAAGTGTGTTTTTAAGTGCTTCTTTACTTTAGCATCAGAGTTTTGTGGAACAGAACGTTGTGTTCATCAGGATTTTATGTGTGCATTGTGTTTTTAAAGGCTCTAAAGGCTTTCTTCTTGTACAGCATTTCCACTGATCTTCTGATTTCCTTCCTTATTAAACTTAAAGATAGTTGAAGAGATATGAGAAAGAAGGACTGAGTGAGATAAGCAGGACTGTTTGGAATTTAAATATTTAATGTTTCACAAGATGATTCATATATAGTAACGTACATATGATCATCCAGCTTGTTTGGTTTAATAACTGAGAGCTAAATCCAGTAAAGCTGCATAATCTCCACCCAGCCTATAACCATAATGAGCCTGGTACTAATCACCTTATTTATTAGGTGACCAAAGCAGAAAGTTTCTTAGTGGATGGAGTTTAATTCTGGCTTATTTAGGACAAGATGGAAAAAACGCCACTTTATTTTAATTAAGCTGATTAATCGGCTGTTTAAGGTTGTCGCACATGAATAAATCACTGTTTATGTCCATGTTGACAAAGTAGTGATGATGTGCATAAGGTCTAGTAATCACTAGCAAATAGAGAGAGGTGTATGGTCTTTTTTTGTTTTTGTTTGTGTCCCACTGTGATATGAAAATTCATTTAAGAATGAAAAAACACACCCAATGAAAGTATAAGTTTTTTTTTGTTTGATTTTTTTTAAAGAAATTAAGCGTGTGTTCTGCATCATGATGCTTAATAATTTAACAATGTGCATAATGGGAATGTCAGATTTCACATAATGTTTATCCACATCATATTATTTATACTAAATATGCATTAATTTTGCATTTTAGCCGGTTTTGGAGCCCTATTTCCAGCTAAAAGGACTCCTCAGTCAGTGCCAGAGATTGTTTCAGGCTTTCTTATTCCCCAAGGACAGAGACTTTATGTATACAATTATAATTTTGGGGATAATTTAAAGGTTTGCTTAAATATTTTAAAAATGTTTTTTTTAAGAATATTTCTTTTCATAGTAATTTTTGATTTATTTAGTTTTATACAGACAAAAAAAATGAAACTTATTTTGCATTGATTATTATATTTAAATAAGGATTTAGAATTTAGTCATCATTTTTTTATACTGTTTTTTGTTCCAAATATTCACTAGAATCTAAATGAATCCTGAAGTGAGAACTGTGAAGCAAAATTGAACTTTTGGCCAATTAATAACAAAAATATGGAAGAAATATTTATTGATTGATTGATTGATTTAAGTAGCATAGTGTTTAGCCTCCTGGTGGTCTAGCAGCAGAATCCCACACTCTCATTGCTGTGGCCCAGGTTCGATTCCCGGCCAGGGAACTAATGTAGTCATTGATGAGCTAACTGTCAGTGCCGGTCCCGAGCTTGTATAAAAACTTCGTCAGGAAGGGCATCCATCTTAAAACGTGTGGCAAATCAAAAATTCTGATCCGCTGTGACGTCCCCAATCAGCGGGCAGCTGCAAGAACAACAGTAGCAGTTTGGTGAGATCAAACCAATACTGCACCTCTAAATAATGTATTTTTAAAAGAAGATAAAAAAAGGTTGTTGCCCACATTGCACTTCATTGCTCTCTTACAGTTGTTGAAATACAATTGTGTACTTACATGAGCCTTTTTACATGAAGAAAAAGAAACATATATTGTCATGTACATCATGTATATGTACATATATTCGTTTGTCTGTTTATGTTGCAATCCATCTGTAACCGTGCAAACATCCATAGCATAGTATTGCTGCTTGTATAGTTGGTGTGTAACTATACAGGTAATAGAGATGCTAAATACAGTAGAACATGGAACAGTTAGGTTTCGGTAGAAGGAGACAGAGAAATGAGTAAGTGGTTTGTTGGCCGTGAGAAATCGTAGCTAGGTGTGCTATCTTATAGAAAACAGAAGAGTCGCGTGAAGTATGAATCACTGTTCATGCTGTCAGCGACTACATTTTAGCAAAGACTGTAATTTTGTTCATTTGTGAAATATATGGTGAAGGTTAACATATCTTCAGGACAGTATGAAGAAGATAAAGACATTTTTGTTTGGCCAATAAGACATGTGGTGTGTAAGGATTCCTAGACGGTTCTTCATTATCACAATTATCAAAATGGACACACTGGTAAAAACAATTATCTACACAAAACTTATTTCAATTCAATTCAGTTCAATTTATTTGTATAGCACTTTTAACAATATCCATTGTCTCAACGCAGCTTTACAGAAGTGTGGAAACAGAAGAGTAATTAATAAAAAGAAGAAAAAAAATAATAAGAAAAAAATAAGTGAATATATACAATTAAAGTTTAAAATTAATTTAAAAAATATTAACTTAAAATGTATGATTACTATATATCTATCCCTGTCACTAATGAGCAAGCCGGAGGCGATGGCGGCAAGGAAGATGATTAAAGGAAGAAACCTTGAGAGGAACCAGGCTCAGAAGGGAACACATTCTCAGTTGGGAGACACTCTACAGTAAATAGTGTAAATGTAAATAATGTCCTTTCTACAAAAGTTTATAATAGTGCAACCGAGAGCTCCTGTGGAACTAATGGGTCATCGTAAACTCGGACCCGATTGCTGATAAAAACCAGACCATACAGCTGACTGGCCCATTTTATTTATTGGCCTATGGAAAAATAAAAATATATTATAGATAAGTTTGCTTCTTTCTACAAATAAATGTTAAATATGATCTGATAGAACAAGAATACAAGAATGGTCAGTAGTTATATAGTGTTTTGTAATTCAGGAAATACTAGATGCATTTGACTATATTACAAATACAGTTTCACTTTAATGTGTATGTGAGAGTATCGCATGGACAGATATTAACAAATTTGTGTTTCCGTTTCAGGATGTAATGCAAATATTCTTAATAATATGCAAATGTTCTATAGCCTTAGGATCCTCACAGTCATAATATTAACCCCCTACACAGCAGCCTGACATTTTTAGGTGGTTATTGTTAGACGTATCCTTCTTCACATCACTGAGTGGGATATGGCTATTTTTGTTATTTGTTTCTTTTGGGTTTGATTGCATTTAACCAGTCAGTTGTCTGCACTTCACCCTAATGTTCTTATTCTAGCTTTACCCAGATGTCCTTCTGTGACTTAAGAATAGCCACATTCATCATGGATACTATGGGCCAGTTGGGTTTTAATATCATATATATATATATATATATATATATATATATATATATATATATATATATATATATATATATATAATATTTTATTTTATTTTTTTATTAGGGATTTTTTACTAAATTTAAGTTCTTTATTTAAATAAAAAGAAAGTGTGTCTTCGTTTGCGCGTGTGTGTGTTTGTGTGTGTGTGTGACAGTTAAATACTACAGGGTATAGGCTTTGGTCTTTTATTTTGCAATGTGAGGAGTTTCTAAATACAAAAATATCTGCTTTGATCATCATTCATTCATCAAACTGTAATGAGAAAATTCTTTTTCCTCCTCCATATCTTTTCCACTTTATTGTGGAAATCACCACTGGCCACACCCACTCATCACATTGCACAGGAATAGCCACAAAACAAGCCCATATACTACTTCCAAGCAGTGCAAGTCTTCTTTGCAGTGAAGGTTTTCGTTGCTAGTTTATTAAATGAATCATTACTGCAGTGATGGATAGTTTTGCCGGTTTGATGCTGGTCATTTGGGGCATACATTTTACTGGTTTGGAAAAATGTGCATGTGCAGGTAGTTTCAGAAAATTAAGACTGTTATAAAACCATCAAGGCACAAGAAATCAGTCCAAGCTGGAGTGTGAGGTTTTATTATTTTTTACATTTTGAACTGGTTGAGTGGTCAGTTTAGTGGTCAGTTAGTCAGCGCTCAGTCTGTTCTCCTGGGCAGCTCAGTGTGTACATACAACATCAGGGTTTTAACCAGGGCTTGAAGAGGGAAAAAAATTAAATCAAATATTAACATCTGCATCGGTTTTGGTTTAAAGTGCTATCAGTGCATGTGATCATTTCAACCTTTGGGCCTTTTGTTTTATGCCAATTTATCCCAAAAGCAATTTTACATTCCATCTACAGTGCTTTGCGAAAGTATTCAACCCTTCATATGTTGTTTGTTTTTTGTTTTGTTGCATTACAACTTGGAATTAAAATGAATTTAATTTATTTGCATTTTATGTAATAGACCAAACAAAATAGTCCAGATTAGAATAGAAAACAAACCTTGTTGAACTGAAATGTGAGTCCATAAGTATTCACCCCCTGTTACTATGTTGGACCAAACAGCTCCTAAGCAATCAACATGTAGAGCCAAATAGCTTTCCAGACAGATCAGAGACAAAGTTATGATGAAGTACAGCTCAAGGTGGGGTTGGGAAAAAGGAAAAAAAAAAATCCCAAACATCCCATGAAGCATCATTAACTCTGTTATAACACAATGAAAAGAACATAGCCCCACTGCAAACCTGTGAGAGAAAACACAAAACATCTCATTTTGATGTCAAGACTATAAGTGAGCATGGTAGGTTGATTGGCATCTCTGGAAAATTGTGTGATTGCGTGAGTGAATGAGAGTGTGTGTGTGCCCTGCGATGGGTTGGCATTCCGTCCAGGGTGTATCCTGCCTTGATGCCCAATGACGCCTGAGATAGGCACAGGCTCCCCGTGACTCGAGGTAGTTCGGATAAGCGGTAGAAGATGAGTGAGTGAGTGAGTGATCTTGCAAACTAAGTGCAGATTTTTCTTTCTTTTTTTTTTTTGGTATAGAATGTAGAATGGTATAGAAAATAAATACAGTTCTACTGAAATCACACTCTATACACGACTCCAGTCAGTTTGGATTTATAGCCAAAAATATTCTGTTGTTCTTAGCTAGACATTTGATTCTGTCGCTAGATATGGGGAGGCAATATATCAGGAGATTATGAGAAAGGTGCTTTATTTATTTATTTGTTTATTTATTTATTCATTTATTTAAACCGCTGTTCCAATGCACACTGCAAAAACCTAGTGAATGATTGATTACTTAACAAGTAATGAAAACTCCTGGGGGGAAAAAAAAAGTAGGTATAAGAACCTGGAATTTTTTTTTTTTTTTTAAGAAAAGTTTAGTTTTTGACATCTAGTCAAGCTTATCCAAAAAAAAAATGTTCTTGTAATTATATGCCACCACATGTTGTAAACATTTATATTACACTGGATCTAGTTTTCCCTTGATGTCGTGCAGACTTGCTGGTGTGGTTTAGGACTAAACATCACCATGGAGCTGAACTTTGTACATTACAATTCAGCCATCAACTGGAATTCCAAGAACAGTAATCACTTTTTCCCCCTCGGTCAGATTAGTATCATTCAGCTCTCTAAATCACAGCCTGAATTTTACCTTTAAGCTGGGAAATACAGTGATGTGGTTCCAATATAAAAGCCTTAATTATGCTAATGAGTGCTCATGAGGATCAGCTAAATGCTGGATTTTCCAAATCATGTGGATGAAGTTCACAGAATTTTTCATTTGCATGGCTTCGTAAATGAAGGGTCTATGGATGCATGACGGTCTATTTTTATATGGATATTTACTTTACATTTCCATATTTCCATGCTTTACATGCCTGTAAACATGACCGCGAGCAAAACATACTGTGATTGGTTCCTTTACATGACCATCAGACGTCCTCTTTGCCCGTCTTTGTCCAATGAAAGCTGCTATGGAGTCCAGACATTCTGCTCTCAGTCTGTATCCCAGACATAGGAAGAATAAGAGAGATCGTTGTTGCATGCTGAGAGTAATCGGAAACTCTCCTGCAGCTCCTATATTGTTGCTATTAGTCTCCAGACAAGTTTTTTTTTTGTTGGGGTCTTTTATAAATTTTGGAGGAATGTCTTTGTCCTTGGCGATATTGTTGTACTTCATGTTCGTTATGTGCTGATGATGGCATTTACAGTGTTCCTTGGTACATCTACTGTTTTACTTCAGCAATTGGATGAAACCAAGCTGCTGTGAAGTAAATTGATGATGGACGGAATGATAATTAACTTTGAACATGAGATTGAATGTGATTTATTTTGAACAAAGCACCCAAATTAGAAAAGGGTGTGTACATTTAAACAGCCAGTTTTTTGTTTAGTTATTGGTGGGTTTTTTTTTCTGTTATTCCCTAAATTCTTGCTGATTGTATTTTACTTAATTTCTAGATGCTATAATTTCACACAGGGGTGGAAACATGATGGCTTTAGTTTGCTTATATCCATAGTATATATACTGTGTTTATGGAAAAATAACTACTGCGATTATTTGCATATTGTTGTATATTCAAAGTAACAAAGTAAAACAGACTCTTATAATTCAAAGTAAGTGTAGTGTGACACACATCGTGACATAGGTCTAGATAATAGATTACTTTATACGTACACGCCATCTTTTAGACATCCTGTCATTTTCCCTTTATTTTCACTCTCTGTATGCTTGTCCTCTTGTCTTTTGCTGCTGTTCTGTCAACTCTGTTTATACATTTTATAGACGATTGACATTCTGGCTTGGCTCACCTGTTCTGTCATGTAGTGTGGGTAAGACTGCTGAGGCTGTAAAATAGAGAGGCTCTTTTTTCCCCTTGTAGAGGAATCTCGCTGCTATAGTTTTCTTGGCTGCTGTACCTAACTATTCGGTGTGGAGCTGAAAGAGATTCTGAGTAGCTAGTGCCAATTGTGGAGGGCTGCCAGGGGCTCAGGTTACAGGACTGGGGATTTTTTTTTCTGCTATTCCTGTCTTCAGAGGGTCTCTGTCAAGCTTCTAGATATAGCTTGAAAGTTGCTTCTTAGACTTATCCTCAGAATTGAATAATCACCATTCCTTAGAAGTGATATTTTATGTTAATAATGGGGTTTTCCTTGGTCACAACTGTGGTGCTACTTACCTGCAAAATATGTCTCGGCTTGCAACATTAATATTTATTAACAGAAACATCATACTGGAGCCAGAGATGAACAGATGCGTATTCACCCACATTACACCAAAGCCATTATAACGAGCCTTGCTGTCAGTAAAGCAAAAATTACATGTAGATAACGGCTGGAAGCTAGATTATACCCTGACAACTTTTTCTCCTCTGGTGTCACGTCACACTTATTCCACACTTTGGTTAACTATACAGTACGTTGATATGGTACGTTCAATGGCGTCATTCTTCTCATTTTTTTATTACTGAACCAAATTAATACTGAACCTGCTCATAGTCTGACAAAGATGAATAATGCAGTTGGGTTTTTCAAAACATTTCTCTTCATTTTCTCTTACATTTGCTTTGAGTTCTGTGTTGAAATAAGTGAAATTGAAAGGTTTTTATTATTCTTATGTTCAGGAAATTGAGATTGTGCATGTATCTAGAAAGGCAAAAGATTGTGGATACCTGACCCATCACACCAGTAGGATGTTTGGAAGCACACATTTGTATAGGATGTTTTCGTACAGTATGATGCAGCATTACAATTTCCCTTCACTAGAATTAAGAAGAGATCTGTGTCTGACCGAAATAATGCTCTCATATTTGAATGAGTAAACAAAATAGATTTCCACAAAATCTAGTTAGTAAAGATTCCCAGAAGAGGGGAGGTTATTATAATGGGCCACAAATCTAGAAAAGCACACAAAAGGTGTGATCATCATATATTCGTGTTGTATCAACATGAATTGCTTTCTAGCTGCAGCAGCTGTGCCACTTACTATTTACATTTACGGCATTTGGCAGACGCCCTTATCCAGTGTGACGTACAAAAGTGCTTTTAAGTTTCTATCAATGAATACATGAACACTGGTTCACTAGGTTACAGACTTATAGTTTGTTAGTTTTTGTTTAAACATACATATAAACAGGGGAAAAAGAGCTAGTTCAAGTGTTTCAAGAAGCGTTAGGTCTTCACCCGTCGTTTAAAAATAGCCAGTGACTCAGCTGTTCGGACATCAAGGGAAAGTTCTTAACGCAGTTCAGTTTTGCTGGGATTGAGTTTCAGCTGATGAGCTGTCATCCACAATGATATGTGCCCCAGACATGCTAAGATCCGAGCAGAAGCCGTGTTATCTGAAAGCGAGAAGGAGAATGAGTTGAGTGTCATCAGCATAGCAGTGGTAAGAGAACCCATGTGAGGAAATAACTTCACCAATAGGGTGAGTATACATAGAGAAAAGGAGGAGGACCAAGTACTCAGCAATATGGGACACCAGTGGAGAGTCTGCATGGAGCAGATGTCACTCCCCTCAATGTTACCTGATATGAGCGACCTTCCAAGTAGGAAGCAACCATTCCAATGCTGATCCACCAATTCCAATACTCCTGAGGGTGGACAAGGGAGTCTTGCCGTTGGCCGTATGAAACGCTGCTTAAAGGTCGAGGTCGATGAGGACAGATGACAGCTTGGCTGATCTAGCAACATGTAGTTTCTCAGAGACAGCCAGAAGGGCAGTCTCTGTGAAATGTGCTGCTTTGAAGCCAGACTGCTTGTGATCTTGGAGGTTGTTCTGAGAGACAGAGAGACAGAGAGAGAGAGAGACAGAGAGAGAGAGACAGAGAGAGAGAGAGAGAGAGAGAGAGAGAGAGAGACAGAGAGAGACAGAGAGAGAGACAGAGAGAGAGACAGAGACAGAGCATTCAAGAATTTTTCTGATGTCTGATGGATACAGAGCAGGTTGTAGAATGTTGGCTGTAGAATGTAGGTGCACTCAGGGCAGAAGTGAAGGTCTGGCAGATTTTCCAAATCTTCTCTGTGTAAAAAAAATAAATAAAAGCAGAGTCTTCACCAGTCATGGAGAATGAAGCAAGTGGATCCAGGGGGTTGAGCAGTTAAGAGAAGACTTTGTGAAGCTTATGAGGGTCTTATGCAGAAGCTTCAAGCTTTTCCTTGTAGAAGAAAGTCTTGGTAGAAGTCACATCTGAAGAGAACTTGGCCAGGAGTGTACGGTAAGAGGCAAGATCTGCATGGAATTGTGATTTCTTCCACTTTCTCTCTGCTGATCTTAGTTCTCTTCGAATTGCTGCACAACACATCTGATAGCCAAGGAGCAGATCAAGAATTCTTCTTAGTGAACAGAGGACAGAGATTGTCCATAGTTTAGGAAAGAAAGGAGAGGCTGTGGCTGAGTCCAAGGGTAGTGAGGAGAAGGAGTCTGGATCAGGGAGAGATAAAAGAGTGCCAGAAGCTACAGAAGAAGGGGCGATAGAGTGGTGGTTATGACGGGTAATAGAGAGATGCTGAAAGTTGGTTTTAGGTAGGGTAAGGAGAGTAATATTGAAGGATACCAGGTGATGATCAGAGATGTTAAGTGTGGTGACATTCATGTCTGTAGCTGGGGACGGACGGGTGAATACCGGGACCAGGACATTTCCTCCCTTGTGTGTGGAGGCAGCTGTTGAATATCAGGGAGAAGGAGTCCAAAAGAGTCAGGATTGAAGCTTATCAGAGGGGAGGTTGAAATTGCCAAGCACTGTCAGATGGGTGCTGTCGAAAGGGAAAGCACTGAGAAAATCATGACCTTCTGATCAGTAGTCCAACACCTTAACCACTGAGCTACCACTTCTTATCACCTGTAAGCTGTGAAGTTATCGCTGAATAAGTATAAGACTTGTTCACAGGAAGTGCTTGACTTTCTGTTGACTTTCCACACAGCAGAAACACAAAGTCAGGTTTGTTTTATGTATTCAGTAATAGTTTCTGAGTATCTGAGCTTTCCCTTAAAGGTCAACTCACTGTGAAATATGTTCTCCAGAGTAAAGTGCTATTAAACTGTGTCTCACAGAAAAGCAGAAATATTTCATGGTTGCTGGCATGTTGTCTCCTGTTTTGTGTGTCCATTTTTTTTAAATACCACACACATGATGCAATAGGAATAGTAATATGAATCACAGGTCTTATTTAATGCTCTGTTAAACATAGCTTGCCCCTCTGTGATAAATTATTATCAGAGTACTACATCAGGTATGATGCAGAATGAGCGCATTTTTGGACTGAGAACTGGAACCAAATGTGTGTAGTTTTAAATAAGTCAGTGAGTGTAAGAGAGTGGCGAGATCAAGACCTAGTCAAAAAGGACATGTTTAATCATTTCCTGTGTGGATAAACCCTGTTCTCAAATTAAAGTCTTAGTATACTACTGTAAATACCTTCTTAGTACTGTCTTGTATTGTCAGGAGTGATGTTTTTCTTGTCTCCTTGACATTGTTGTAACACATTATAAAGTGGTAGCAGCACCTCTTTTTCAAAAGTACTTACAATTTTTCATTGACTACATAATTTCCTGTTTATGTCTTCAGGGCAGGAGGTCATTTCCAGCCATAGTTATAATAGCAGCAATAGCAGTATGGCAGAGCCTGTAATTCCTGAAATGCCCCCGGCCGTGTGCCCAGAGAAGCCAAGCGTGGACTTCAGCTATGTGGGCATTGATGCCATCTTGGAACAGATGAGGAGGAAGGCCATGAAACAGGGCTTTGAACTTAACATCATGGTAGTAGGTAAGTGCTTGTACCTAATACTTCTAAACACAAGAAAGATTCTGTTGCCTTTTTATCATCATTGACAACAAAATAAAAAATCAAATGCCTTCTTATAGAGTGTGAATGCTTACTGGTATTGTGTACGCAGTGTAAGAATGGTCAAAGTATTTGCAGGAGGAGAGGTTGGGTTGAAAAAACAAAAAAAAAACAAAAAAACACAGCTCTGCTTTACAGATTCTTGATTACTGGTCCAGTCCAGTGTGTTGATTGTGGTTGCTAATAGAGGCCATATCATACCACAATCAATTTTAGCTTGACCCCCAGCCATAAGAAAAGAAAACTCTAAAATGGGCCTGAATATAGATTTATTTCTTATAATGTGTTTTGGCTTGAGTTCTTTAACTTATATTAGCATGCGACTACTTGTGTGTATTTGGATTTTGTCCAGACTTGTTATCTCTTACTGTTATTTGATAATAACTTTAATTTGAATTGTGTTTCTGTGTGTCTATGCAGGTCAAAGTGGTCTGGGCAAGTCCACACTCATGAACACCCTATTCAAGTCCAAAGTTAGCCGAAAGTCAGTCATGGGAACAGCTGAGGAGCGCATACCTAAAACTATTGAGATCAAGTCCATCAGCCATGGTAAACAACATCATTCTTTTGCTTATAACAGTCATAATGCATACATTACTTACACGTGTTAATGCCACAGTATTAGAATAGTTCTACATTCAGAGAAAGTAGATAGAAATCTAGCAAAGGAACACACTGCATTTAATCTAGTATTTTACTAAATCTATAAGATAATTAATGTATATTGCATTACAGTACATTTCCACAATACTGGAGTGAATGAACTCTCTTGTAGTGTTGTATTTGTAGTGACTTTGTTGTGTTTGGACTTTTTCCCCCCCAGACATTGAAGAGAAAGGTGTAAGGATGAAGCTGACCGTCATAGACACTCCAGGTTTCGGTGATCAGATCAACAATGAGAACTGGTGAAGAAACGCACTTTTAAATGTCCCACATGATCTGTTGCATTTTCAGCACTTTTCTTTAGTGACTAATTATTCCTACTTTCTCTACTCTTCCACAGTTGGCAGCCCATAATGAAGTTTATTAACGAGCAGTATGAGCAGTACCTACAGGAGGAGATCAACATTAACCGTAAGAAGAGGATTCCTGACTCACGAGTTCATTGTTGCATATACTTTATCCCACCCACAGGACATTGGTTAGTACAAATTCCTTTTTTATATTTACACTATTTTCACCTTTCCTGTTTCAGATCTCTGACATACGCCTCCACACTAGCACTGGTATATTTGTGGCAGCCTGGGAAAACCCTTCACATGGTCAATTTTTTTTTTGGATTACTGTATAGTTCTGAAAACTGATGTTTAAATAGCCAAAAATAAAGCAACCAGAAGTAATGTTCCAGCATTTTAAATTCTATGTACCATGAAAGTGAAAAGAAAGAAAGCAACATTTAAAGATTTTAAAGATTTAATGAATGAATTTTAGTTCCTCTGTAAGATATCACCAGCATCTAAATGCATTGTTTGTCAAGAGGGTTGCCAGATTTAAGCAGAATTCCCACCTACAACTTAACATTAGTACCTGCAACATGCAAATAAATATATATATATATATATATATATATATATATATATATATATGTGTGTGTATATATACACATATACATATATATACACACACACACACACACACACACACACAGTATATATATATACTGGAGATCAAAATTAGAGAACAATATAAACATTTGAACAATTATGAAATAATGTCATCTTCACTGCTCAACAGTTGAAGGAGAACAGTTGTTTTTGTCCTGTCTATACAGTACCATGCTACCAGAACACCTTTTCCACAAAATAACTAAGGCATTTCAACAAAAAACATTATTTTGCAGA
Organism: Tachysurus vachellii; assembly: GCF_030014155.1. Taxonomy (NCBI): domain Eukaryota; kingdom Metazoa; phylum Chordata; class Actinopteri; order Siluriformes; family Bagridae; genus Tachysurus; species Tachysurus vachellii. The sequence goes on from NC_083477.1 coordinate 15,633,057, forward strand.
AAACACACTGATCAACATTAGAGAACACTTTCAGATACCTCCCAGTTATTGGTGTTAATCTGGCACCTGGTGTTAATTTCCTTGATATATACATGTATACATATGTATATATATACACACACACACACACACACACACACATCATCATCATCACCACTTCTTGTGGAATAAAGATTAAGTTCATTAACATTATATGAACCAAAGATGTCATGTATGTGTTTTTGTCAGTGGTTTGCTCCAGTAGACAGACTTGAAAATTGCCTTAATGAGCTACACAAATCAGCATATCTCTGCTGGCCGCCCCAAAATAATTACTTTTAATTCATTTTTAAAATGTTAACTTGTATGTGTGCTGTGCATATTTTTCTTGTTCTTAAATGATTCTTACGGAATTATTTAAAAAGAAATCTTTCAGGAAATCTTATTCTAATAAAATGCTGTTTAAAAGAACCCAGAAGCACTCAGAATACATCCAGTGTTTTAGAAGATTGTGACAGTATGTCCAATATAGTGAGCTTGTTTACTATGATTGCCATAAATTTCCACAGGCAATCTGGTTTAGGAATTGAATAATGTTATAGTAATAATTTAAAAAACCAAAGGATCTTTGCAGGACACCGTTATTTTTCCACAGTTTTAAAAAATAAATAAATAAATAAACGGTTATAGGACGCACCCACTTCCGTTTGAAAACCAGAAATAAACATTTAATCATGGATAATGTCCACTCCTAATGTCTATACATATAATCGAATCCACATGGAAAAACAACAGTTGTGTTAGGAATAATGCGTTAATTAATAATGCGTTAGTGACACGTAAGCTGTCACTTTGATTACCCACATCTCTGTCTCATCACTTGTGATGAAAGTTATTTAAATATTGAATCTAAACACAATCCTAATCATCAGTTATTTAAGTATGTGTACCTTATGTATATAATCTTATACCCTTGGCTGTTTTCTTCCAAACAGTTCTGCAGATCAACCAACAAATGCTTGATCATTTACTTAGCATAGAGTCATTCCAGTAACTGTGTTTGGTGGGGTGCACAAACAGTGTTATATTAACAGTAATGACTTGAGGACTAATGTTGTGGTCCAGACTACTCCTTTTATGACGTACAGGGATTTTGTGTGTCTTTGTATATTGGGTTGTTAGGATATAGTTGCTCAAGTATTTGTGTGCATGCTTAAAAGGACATTTAGTTTGAAACAGACACTCACCTTTCGTCAAGAAGCTCTGAGAGGAAATGGCTTCTGATAATCTGCCAGCTGTGACAGTGATGTCTAAACCAGAGGCTTTTTTGTATCTCAGCAGACTTTCTGTCCTGTTTTTCATCTAAATAATTTTCAGCATGAAAATATTCTTTGATGCTGTTTCTAAGGCAATATACTAATATACTTTGTTTGCACATGTTTAAGTTTTTTTCTTCAAGCACATCCAAGCCTTTCTATGTATATTTGTATTCGCACAAATCCATCCAGACACGTGTCATGGTTTGTGTCAGATGCAGATTATTTTAAGCCGCAAGCCTTGATGTGTGTTGGGTGCAGGTTTTTGAGTGTTTATATGATGTGATGAAAGGCTGATTGTTGTTTATGCAATGCTGCAGATGTGTGTGCAGCTGCAGTTTAGCTTTTGAACATCTCATAGGTAGGGAGAGTCAGCTTTTAACACACAGAGTATAGAAAGTACATACATCCTATTATGTGTGGCCCAGGCAAAAGATCTGTTGATCAGTTTAGACTTTTTTACAAAGCGTGTTTCCTTGCATTTTCTGCTACACAGGTCTCACAGGTCATGGGTCACATTTTACTCTATTTGGTCCAACACAACACAGCAGATTCTGCTGAGATTCCAGTACTTTAACTTGGGTAAAGTTTTCAATCCACGGTCATAAATATGTCTCATCAGTAACAGTGTGGTGCTTCTTGTGTTGTAAGACCACCAGAAATTGGTCAACATTTTAACACTGGAGTATGCTGGTGTGGTTTTCACTCAGAAATCCACTAAATATAGCCCAGATTGCTATATAGTTGGCTTTTAGAAAAGTTTACTAAAAATGTTCAAAAAAGAAAATAAAGCTCCTTTTTTTGTAGTTTCCTCTCTAAAAGTGCCATATACATGAAACTGAACTGTATTTTGTTTTAACAGTCTAAGGCCCTTGGATGTGGAGTTTATGAGACGACTGAGTAAAGTTGTAAACATTGTCCCAGTTATCGCCAAGGCTGACACCTTGACCCTAGAGGAGAGGGACTTCTTCAAGAAAAAGGTGAGCAGATTCAGTTTTTCTGATAAACATTTTCTCCATTACTCAACTGCTTCTTGATCGCCAGAGTAACTGTTTGCTCAGCGTGCTTCTCAATGCAAGTACGTTTTGTAAAGACTCATTTTTTATTTTTTAAAATAAATATTAAATGATTGTTTGGTTATTTTACTTTTGTAGTTGTCATTCATACTCTGTTGTATGTAAAAGTTTATGGGTACATTCCAAGAAAGCAGTATGTTACTGCATTCCTTGGTTCATGTTCCTTAGTAGAGCTATGTTAATATCAGCCAATAGTGACTTCCTGTTTGCTAAGGATTCAAAGCTCTTCTGAAGACGCTTTGTGGATGTCGTACAGATGTGTTATGATGACGTGGCATACTAAAAGGAAAATGGTTCATTGTTCCTGCTTTCTCTATCAGTGTTGTACTGTTTAGTGTTAATCATTGGCTATGTTTGTTCTGGCCTGCTTCACTCAGAGAGGAGGACCTTAGTTTTGACAACAGACATTTCTCTCTATTTTTCGGAATCCCTCAGAGCTTTCTTCCACAGCAACAGGAAATACACTACAGCTTTTCTGGCTCAAGCTCAACTCAATGCTTTTGCTTTATAGGCCAACTGGGAGCTCTATGTTTCATGGGCAGGATCTATTTTTTCTCATTTCAAGTAAATAGGCAGTTGAAATCTGTGAAATAAATTTGTTTTATGCAATGAGGACATACAGTAAGAAGAAAATCTAAGGTCCATACATTTGGGAAACGAAAACAATCACAAATGAAAGACACAATTTTTTTGTCATCAGGAAGTCTTCCACAAGGGCACTTCATGTTGCTTACACATAGCTGCTGGTTAATTGATTAGCTCAAGCTTTCACTTGGAGGAAGATCAGAGAATGAACTGAGAGAAAACATGCTGCATAAAATGCTGTCTGGTGGTTTTAACCAGCTGAGACTTTTCTTTTCAGACATCAAGAACACTTTTTTACATTTTGGTATTGTAAAGAGTATGTGTGTGAGACAGAGAGAGAGACTTGTCTAAAAGGAACTCATGATTTACTTTTTTGTGTCCACAGGGATAAGGAAATAAATGTGTCTGCTGTGATGTTTCTGATATGAGTTGTGTTTTTGTAGATCAGGGAAGAACTGAGGGCCAACAACATTGACGTCTATCCTCAGAAGGAGTTTGACGAGGATACAGAGGACAGACTGATCAATGAGAAAATAAGAGTAAGTGCAGATGATAGTTAAATTTAACCCGTCTGCTACAGTTGTCGATTTAATGAACATGATAGCTTTTTATTGTACTACACGAGCACAGAATATACTGTTTCATGTAGTGGACAGTTAATACGGATTACCTGATACTGATTGATTTCCTGTGATGCTCCAGGAGATGATTCCTTTTGCAGTGGTGGGGAGTGACCAAGAGTACCAGGTCAATGGGAGGAGACTCTTAGGAAGGAAAACCAAATGGGGAACCATAGAAGGTACTGAATCACTTCTATGTGTATCAAAAAAGTAAAGGAAGACTTAATCATCACAGTATAACACCAAGTCATTTAAAATCAGTATGTCTGGTTATGAAGCATTAAAATCAGTATGTCTGGTTAGGAAGCATGAGTGATTGTGTATCAGCTTCACCTGCTTTGGTGCAAATAAAACTGGTGCACTGGAGATGTGAATGCAAGACAACCACCAAAACAGGAATGGTTTTACGGGTGGTGGCCACAGATAATTGCTCTCTCTTCCTCTTTATTGCTGACTGATTTGTGTCTAGTTTTGTGTTTTGTTATGGTCCTTGTCACTACTTGTAGCATGAGCCAGTAACAAATCAGCTTGCACAGGTAGTCTAGCAGCTTCAAGATAGTGTAATCATACGTGCTGTCACAAACAGTTTCAATAGCATGGAGGAGATACCAAGAGACTAGCTAGTATACAAGGAGAGATGAACAGAGCCATAAAATGGCAAACAGCTCAGCAGCAGGATCAATATTTGCTCCTCTCTGCGAGGATGAACAGCAGAAGCACTGCCAAAGCCCTACAGAATGATCTCAAGCAGGCTACTGGTACAGTATGCATGTTTGTGACCAATCTGTCAGACTCCATGAGGGTGGCATGAGGGCTGACATCCTCTAGTGAGACCTTTGCTCACAGCTCAACACCATGCAGCTAGATTGGCAGAGTACACCAGAATTGGCAGGTCCAGTGGCACCTTGTTCGCTTCACGGATGAGAGAAGGTTCACACTGATCACGTGACAAATGTGAAAGTGTCTGGAGATGTCATGAGGAATGTTATGCTTCCTGCTGCATTATCCAGCATGATCTGTTTTGGCAGTGGATCAATGGTCTTGGGAGGAATATCCATTTTGCACAGACCTCCACACGCTGGCCAATGTTATCGTTACTACTGTTAGGTATCAGGATAAAATCCTCAGAGGTATTGTCAGAACTTATGCTGGTGCAGTGGTTTCCATTGACATTGTCAAACCATTTTGTTCTCAACAAATTACACATTGTAAATAAGTAAAGGTTATCAAATTGAATATTTTGTTCCATGAGATCGAGATGAATTATTATTTGAAACGACAAAATAGCAGGAAGTTCAGAGAGCTGTCTGTGAAAGAAGAGCCATTGTACAAGCATTGCTATAGCCAATAAAATAATTTGGAATATCTTAAAAAAGAAAGAAACCACTGGTGTACTAGCAACCAGACATTAAACAGGTCAGCCAAGAAAACTGACAGTTAATGACAAAACAATTGCGAGAACTTTGAAGAAAAACCTAATCCACTGTTCAAAAAGGGATTGAGAGCAGAATTAAAATCCCATACAGCAAGATGATCACTCATCAGCAGTAATAATCAGTAGGCCAGAGTAGAATTGGCAAACAAATACAGAGATCATAAGGCTATGTTAAGTCATAAGATTTTGGAACGAAGATGAACATCTTCCAAAGTGACTGAAAGGCCAAAGTATTGAGAAAGAAAACATCTGCTCATGATGCAGAACCTACAAGCTCATTAATGAAGCATAGTGGAGGTTGAATGAATTCTAAAAACATTCTGTCTGCAATTTATAGAGAAATGCATCCAGTCAAATTGGGAGGAATGTCATCATGCTTAAATATAATGAGCCCAAATAAAGAGAATTCATGTAAAAAAAAAAAATAATAATAATTTTTTAAAAAAGCAGCCAAACAGACACCATTAATATCAAAACCGGGAACATGGATGTATATCAAATTAGTATTGCTTCCCAATACTGACCTAAATAATTTCACAACCAGCAGCCAGTTGCACCGTTTGAACATAAATTCAGTTGTAGGTGTTGTAGCCAGATATCTGTCTTTTTCAGTGTAGCATTTGCTAAAATCTCATCTCTTGAATTTAACAAGATAGGTTATTCTTTACAACAAAGTTGTGGCTCAGTTTGTCTCACTTTTATTTGTTTTTTCTGCTTGGGCAGCAGTACAACAGCAACATTAGAGATACCTTACTAATGAAATATAACAAAGCAGCTGCAAGTTTTATCTACATTTAAATGTGGGTGATGGCAGAATGAAGCACATTACATTAGCAGTAAAGGTTTTAAATATTGTGTGTACCTTGCTAGTATGGTCGTTTATCATATGATCGTTTTTACAAACACTGTGGACATGCTTGCTGATAAAAGACCACAAAATACTTCCAGCAAAAGAAGTTATTACACTAAGCTGTAATAGGGCTTATGTTCTACTGGTGTAACTGGCTGCATGGCTGTAGAAAGCAGAAACACAGCCTATTAAAGAGATTTAGAATTTATGCTGTGAAATTGCTGTGCTATTGCTTTCTAAGTCTTCTTATTAAAGCCTTCATTTGAAATTTCTCTTTTCTTGTCTTTAGAATTTTTCAAGCTGCTGCTTTATAGTAGCATTTTTTTTTCATGCTCGCAGAGTGCTCGCAGAGAAACAAACAATTATGGAAGTTCCCAGTGTTCTCTGCCCCCTAGTGGTTAATGATGAAGCTTGCAGAAAAGAAATCTATTACAGATTTTATGGTGTGTAAAATATTCTCTCTTTCTCTGTCTCTGCAGTTGAGAATATTGCTCATTGTGAGTTTGCCTACCTGCGGGACCTCCTTATCAGGTGAGTGATGTTTGAGAAGAAAGATGATTGTTGATAAGGGGATGTGGTAGCCTAGTGGTTAGGGTGTTGGGCTACTAAACGGAAGGTTGTGAGTTTGATTCCTATGTCCACCAAGCTGCACTGCTGGGCCCCTGAGCAAGGCCCTTAACCTTCTATTGCTTAGTTGTATAAAAATGAGATAAAATGAAAGTTGCTCTGGATAAGGGGGTCTGCTGAATGCTGTAAATGTAATGTAAAATGATAATGTGTCTGATAATGGCTTCCCTAAATTGTCTGTTGTTTCTCTGTGTTTGTGTGTGTTTGTTCACCTCATATTTTCTACAGAACCCATATGCAGAACATTAAGGATATCACCAGCAGCATCCACTATGAAATGTACCGTGTGCGTCGCCTTAATGAGAACAACATGCAGGCCAATGGGCTCTCTGAGCACCACCCAGCCTCACATGAGATCTAGTGCCTTCATCCACTCCCTTCTCTTACTGTATATCCCTCTTTCCTGTTCTCTGCACTCCACCTGCCACCCCGTTCCACTCTCGCTTTTTCAGCCAGAGACAGAATCAGCATGAAATGGAGTCAGCTAATTCTCCTGAGAAAGGCATGTTACAAATTTATCCCCCATGAAATCCAGCACACTACCGTCCCATGCCTCCTGCCTGCCTTCTCTAACCTACAGACAGAGGAATGCAGAGGTTTTGCACACCCTCACACACACACCCATACACACACGTACAGCTCAATGCTCCCTCACTGACCTCATCCACATGTCCACTCATGTTGTGTGTGTCCACTCAACTCACCCAGCTTCATGTTTCAGGTCTCTGACTAAACCGCAGATGAAGAGACCAAAATGCGGTGCTTGTAAAATGTATACACCTTTTGCTTTGATATTACAATCAGCACTTCATATAAACATCATCTTTTTTGATTGTCATATTGATTTTTTTTTTTTTTTTTTTTTTGCTGTGCTGCTTCATCAATAATTTGAAAGTCCAGGCTCTGTGGCTTTCTAAAGCCAATGCTGAAAGCACCAGACCTGAACCTTCAGTCATTCAGGAGCCCAACTACTAATTTGCACCTGCTTAGTGATTAAGTGGTTAAGAGAAAGAAAAAAAAACTGGTCCAAATGCAGATAGATATGCACACGTTCATGAGTGAGTTGATTTTTGTGTGCCCATGTCTGAATCCTTATTAAACAGTAATGTTCAGGTTGTGAACAACAGTAATGTTTAATATTAGAATATAATAAATAAAACCATGTTTTTTCAGTCAGTAATAACAATAGTGTTTGTTACAACACCAATAATAACTTGTCCAAAATGCTTTTGTTGTTGTTTTGTTTTGTAACAGGGAGATACAGATTAAAAATAAAGTGTAGTTTGTGCATTGTGTTCGCACTGCTGAGGTAGGTTTTTTCTGGAAATGTTGTCGTTCTGGAAACTACTATTTATAATTTTATACTACATCTAATCCAAACTAAACAATGAAGGGATTAACTGTCTTCATGATACGTTGGTCATGATACATTCCTTTTGAACTCTGTGAACGCTGTTTGCATTACTGTGAGGAAACATTGGCTTTTATTCATTATCACAATATTGTTTAATAGAGTGGTCATAAAACCCAATTGAAAGATCCACTGAACAACTTCAGGCCCTGTTGCTTGGGCTGGATGTATGTTGCATGGTGGTTTATAGCTGATGACGTGAACGTGTTACAATCTGGGAGTCCATTTATTCGTTTTACCTGGATGATGTATGTCGGTGTTGCAGTTAATATTACAGATCTTCCTGTTGTGTTGTATAATTATACAGATTTTTACAAATTTTTTTCCATATAAAATCACTGTATTGTCAGTGACTTTATGTCCCAGTGTGTGCCAGTGTGCCTTATTATATCTCTTATTCCTATTTACCATTTAAATAAGAAATGACTGAAGCATCGTTACAAACCAAATAAAAGATATTTCCCACATTGTATGGCCTTACAATCATCTCCAAACCTTTTAACTGCATTTAATTGGAGAAATGCCATTGTATTTTGTCCTGTGCTGTATATTCACAATTCATTTGTTTTTACTGGTATTAAGAGTAACCCAAATATCTTTGATATCTGCTATTTTAATGAAATAAAGATGGAAAATGAAATATCTTTTTTTTTGTTCAATGCTGATTTGAGAGTTTTCCTAAATAGTCATAAATCGTTGTGAAATGTCAACTTCCTTAAGTAAAAAATATTTTTCTGAGAGCAGTTTACTTTGAGAGAATTTTCTATCTTGGTCTTGGAAATGAAGTATTCAGAAGAGCTTGTTACACATTTACATTAGAGAGCGCTCCTGCATTTAGAACTGAGCACTTTCACTGAGATTTGTGGAGGTTGGAATATCTGTACCTGTTTAGTTTTCTAAATATCCGTGTCTGCATTCAGATCTCTGGGAATTCTGGCTCTGACAGTTACCGCAAGTAAAGATGTACATACATAGGACTACTTTTTTTGTTATTTGTTTCCTGCCAACAATTTTTTTTACCTGGTTTGGTTTGTTCATTTTAAAAAACAAAAATGAATAGTGTACCTCATATTCTGTTGAGAACTCATTTTATTTACTTGGTTAAAAAAAAAAAAGGATGTTACAGACTTATCAGGTTTGTATAAATACATTGTTCAGTTACTGTTGTTCATCTTTCGGATCAAACGAGTATTTTGTATAAGATAGATATTATTTTTTACAAATACTCTATGCATGTGAAGATTAAAGACATTTTAAAGATCGGTAAAGTGTCATTTACAGCAACCGTTTACATGTTGTCTATCAGGGCTGCAAGATTTTTAAGTTGATAATTTTACTTAAAAATATAGTCATTAAAATACCTCAAATAAATGATTGATTTTGAAACATCTACATCACTTATTGCCCTGTATGTAATATTTTCTATTTTGCACAATTCAATAGAAGTATAGAAATAATATTTAATGTTTAGTTACAAGGGCTAAATCGATCACCCAGAAGTAATAATCCAGATTAATATCTTTTCACTTTCAAGTAGACTTTGAATGTACAGTATATAGAAAATGCTGATTAATTAGCAAAAAGGATTGGACTATGAATAAATATTTACGAATACAAGTGTACAAAAATAAAGCATTATAATAGAGTATTATGTATATAATATACTGTACTGCACAGTTAAAATAATCACCTGAACAGTGTTAATACAAATAAATCTAATATACAGTACTGCACACTGGAGTTAATTGCACTTAATACAATAAAGTGAACACCTAAATGCAAAATTCTATATCGTCTTGTAATAATTCCTCGTGGATTTAATTGCTTTTTAAATTGTACAGAAGATAATACAGATCTCAGCAAACATCCCTTTGTTTTTTTTTTACAGGGAAGTATAACGCTTAGTTGACTTTTTGCCCTGTACAGTAAGTAAACTTATTTTAGTCTTGGGAGATATATGAGCACTTTGATATATGGCACTTAATTTGAGTTAGGACATATCTCTCAATTATTAATAATGAGGGCTAATGCCACTGTATTATAATCATCCAGGCCTGTGATAGCTGTTAGCTTTGGCTCTGGAATTATGGCTTCTGTCTTGAGGCAGGTGAGGACGGTGATCTGTGCCAGTGACATGACATGTTGGTGACGAATGCTGTCTAACATGTTTGCCGCACACCTTCAGGGTTGGGGGTTCAATTCCTGCCTCCACTGTGTATGTGGAGTTTGCATGTTCTCCCCATGCCTTGCAGGTTTCCTCTGGATAATCTGGTTTCCTTCCCCAGTCCAAAAACATGAGTTGTAGGCTGATTGGAATCTCTAAATTGTCTGATGTGTGTGTGATTGTGCCCTGCAATAGACTGGCTGCCTGTCCAGGGTGTATCCTGCCTTGTGCCCAGAGTCTCCTGGGACAAGCTCCAGGTTCACTGCAACCCAGGAACATACAGTATGTGGTGTAGAGATTGGCTGGATGGACTGTACTAATAATAATTTATGGTATTGTATTTGTTTTCCTGATGTATATTCTAAATATTTATGAGACAAAAAAACACAGGGGTTGTGCAGTATCGTTATCTTGAACGCAGCATGGGACCTGGAGCAAATGGGACACCTTACACAGATTAAAGTACTGAAAGGTATTTTGCAAATCTGCCCACTTTAACATTAATCTTACTAATAGGTACAATCATAAAACTGCTTTGGAGAATGACTTTTCTCTTCATTTTCTGTAATTATCTATCTATCTATCGATCTATCGATCTATATATCTATGGTTCATCTCATAGTTCTTGGTATCCGCTTTCTACTGCCACCATACTGCCCTTCCCCCTGGTCTCAGTTTTTTCCAATAAAGGTTTCTCCTTCGTCTCTGTCTGCTGGCTTGGTGCCAGCTGCTCAGACATGCACGTTTAGGATGCCAGCTTCCATCAAAGCAAATCACTTCTGTGTTGATTAGAAGGCAGCTGTGAAATCAGTTCAGTTCAGGAGTGGGGGATCTCTGGGTCCAATGCAGTGTTTCCTGCATATCCCCAATGTTGACTCTTTTCTGACTCTTTTACCATTGTTAGAACGGTATGTCTCTGAAAATGGCAAGTTCTTCATATGCATGGCATAAGAAATGATAAATTAAAATTCTTTTAATGCTTGTTTAAAAACAAAAGAATACAATTTTGTAATAGGCTGAGCCACGGGACCGGGGAGGCAGACTTCTTCCTCATTTTCTCCTGATATGATGATTTTGCCTGAGTCTAATGACTCTGAGTAATTATACCAATCAGTCAGCTGTTCTTACCACTTTTGCTCAAGTGAGATGATGGTGAGCTACTGTGCATGTATGCTCGCACTAATGTATGCTAATATGTGTGCATTTGACATGTGTACAGAGAAGATGCAAATCTTTGCTTTGTGTGTGTGTTCAAGTCTACATCTAATTACACAATTAGTCTGGTACAGTACAGTGTGACAAGTTATACTGTAGTGCATTGAGCGTTATATTAAGGATTTGCATTCTTAGTGCCTTCTTTTAACTGGAATTTACTTACTGAAATGGTGTCTTTTTTCTATTCTTGATCTGGAAGGCTGCATTGTGTTTTAATCAATTAATTTTTTTAAAGGAGAGTAATGATAAACATTTTGGGCCATGGTGGTTAGTACATTTGGGTTAGTTTACACCTCCATGGGTGTGGAGTTTGTATGTTCTCCCTGTGCCTCAGGGGTTTCCTCCCCCACTACAAACATATGTGTTGTAGGCTGATTGGCATCTCTAAATTGTCTGCATTGTGTGTGCGATTTGTGCCCTGCAGTAGATATAGGTGTAGGAACAGCCTGTCCAGGGTGTACCGGGCATTGTGGATAGTAGAAGTAGGATAAGTTGTGTAGAGCACAGATCGATGATGCATACCAGTGTTGTATAAAGTACTAGAAAGCAATACTTGAGTAAAAGTACAAGTATCGTACTAGAAAAAGATTTTGGTAGAAGTGAAAGAAAACCTTTTAGAATATTACTCAAGTAAAAGTCTTAAAGTATCTGATGTATACTGTAATTAAGTATCAAAAGTCATTTTCTGATATTTAATGTACTTAAGTATTTGAAGTAAAAGTAAAAAGTTTTCGGTAGGCATAAGAGGCACTTCATCTGGTAGGAAGAATCTTTCATTCCAATGTACAGAAACATTTCTTGCAAATACAGCCACGGGTGTATAACGTTATCTTCTTCACCCTGTTCACCGAGTTCACCACTATCGTCGGGGTGGTCGTCTACGATAACAGGAGGTCCTCCAGTAGGTGCTTCCATGGCGGTTTCAGTTGTGCATCCTCCTCCTTTGCAGTGGCAGAACTAGAGTTTTATACATGGGGTGGCCAAGGCAACTTTAGGGGGTCCACAGACTATGACACAAATTACCCTAACAAGGAGCATGGATGAATCCCATAATTGCTCATTAGAGGTAGAATATATCTCTCATAATCTATTTTATAATTTATAATGTTTTATAATATTATCTTGTGTATGTCACATAAATCAACACCTAATTACATTTTTATGTAAAGCCTAAACTGATGAAACCATCTATAACAAAGCTAAACTTAAATTCTGAACTGGACATGTGACTGACTAACTGACTGACTGCCTGGTGGGTTCTCAAACCTGTTGGTGGGTCTTGTGAAGTCTGACAACTAGCATCAGGCAGGAAGCTGCTCTGGGGTACTGTGGTGATCTGGGGGCTGGGGGCTGGGGGCTGGGCTGGGGTCTGTTTACACCTGATCTGTATGTGTTTGCTTCTTTAAAAAGAAGTCTGATATCTCTGCCTTTCTTTTCATTTTTTTATTGACCTTATGTAAAAATATGACACATTGATATAATACATTTAAGCATCAAATACAGATTTTTTTTTAAATTCAAACTCAACTTTAACTACAAATCCCACTATAATAATAATAATAATAATAATAATAAAATCAACTGTCAGCATAAATGACTACTTTAATCACCTTTATGATAGCTAACAGGCTGTCTGCAATTGCAGAAATCTTTTGAGTAACATTACCAGATACACAGTTTAATAACAACATTAAACACTTGTTTATGTCATAGTTTATGGCTAAACTGGGGAACGAACCGATCTCTCTTGTCTGATTAATCTGTTAATAGCGTCTAACGTCAATTTATATAGCGACTTAACTTTCGAATTATTTTTCTGGAAAACTAAATCCTGATGTTTAATCTCAAAACATTCTTCTCTACCTCTCAACTCTTTCTTGTCATTGATTGATGGATTTGAAATGTTGAGCGGCGCCGCGACCAAACGTCAAACAAAGACTTGAGATGAGATGTCAGGTGAAATGAGATGTCAGTCATCACCAAACTTCCAATGCTATCAAATAAAAATTCGGGGTGGCACCCCGGACACCCCTCTGGCTTCGCCACTGCTCCTTCGGCAACATTACGCTGAAATAGAGAGTGCGGAGCTGCGTAATGCAATCTAGGAGCAGTGATTCACCAAACCTCCCTTATTGCAGTCGCACACATTTCGTCTGATTTTATTTTGTAGTAACGAGTAACGAAGATGCTTAGTGGGAATATAAAATAAAGTATACATTTTATCTAGGAAATGTAGTGGAGTAAAAGTAAAAGTTTACATTAATTTAAATAGCGAACAGATACGTGAAATTTCTACTTAAGCACAGTAACGAAGTATTTGTACTCCGTTACATTACAACACTGATACATACATTGCATTTCACAGTGTTTTAGTGAATTTCCATGTGTTGTCAGTCACTATTCAAGGTCTTATTTTGCGTCATTGTTTATGTTTCTTTATGTATGTTTTTCTGTTATTGAATCATGCTGCTGATAAAGCCTTCTTAACCAGTTCCCACCAGACGTTTCTTAACCTCATAGCTGTATGCAAGGTGAAACATATCCCTGCTGTGGTTCATTCAGATCTAGAGATCCAGAGAGCTTGTCAATCTCGTGCTTGTCATGTTACACCCTGGGATTAAAATGAATTAATTAGGAGTTTTATCATTTGATTTATTAAATATGTTTAACATTTAAATAAGCAAGTTTTTTAAATTAAATTATTTAATTAAAAAGGCATTTGTTAGGATGCTCTTCACAGGGTGATGATCAGTGTTGGGTTTCCACTAAACATACACTAAAAATACTCTGTGCCAAGCCAAAGTATTTTTGGTGTTACTTTTTTTAGTTTGCTGAGTTGCTGAGAGTCTCTAGTTTTTTCTTTACTCGTCACTTCTCCACGATGCTCAGCTTGTCTTGTGAAAAGCTTCTCCTCATCTGATCTGTGGATCTCTACAGATCCTAAAGAAACCTTGGCCTTTTGGTTGCTTCTGTCCTGTTTATTCAGTTTTTGTTTAGATTTGTGATTGTGCCATATTCTTTCCTTTAAAAAATTGTTTAATTGTACTCCATGCAATGGATTTTATTTACCAAATTGATCAATAATTTTCCATAAATTTTTCCTTTCAGGGTGTTCAGTGTGTCCCCTGCCCCAAGTCTCCTGGGATAGGCTCCAGGTTTTCTGCCACACAGTAGGATAAGCTGTGTAGAAAGAATGGATGGGTCCATGGATGGATGGATGATGACAACCGACTATAATGAGACCTAATTTTCTCGATTGTCTTATACCTGGCAGTAAGCCACAGCAGGCTTGTCTTATTTGTGACACATGGGGAGGAAAAAAAGTCTTTTTATTGCTGACTTTTATCACTATGCTTCTCTCTCTCTCTCTCTCTCTCTCTCTCTCTCTCTCTCTCTCTCTCTCTCTCTCTATCTCTATCGTTCTCTCCCACATACTCACACCCACCTTTTTTGAACATGTTAAGTGAACTTGTTATTATGTCAAAGAACGGAAGACACAAAACATACAGTAGGTTGTATCCTAATGGGTTTATTTATGTTCTATAATGCCAGAACAAATAGCAAGCTAGAAAATGTAAACCCACACAAACATACTCAACGGGCCTTCTACGATAAAGAGGGAGTTGTCTCAATATATATAGTTACCAAGCAAGGTTACTGACTGCTTGTTTTATACTCACTCCCCATGGCATCTTGCTTAATAGGACTTAAGCTAGATAGACTCAATGCAAATAGGTCTATATTGTAGGCCTGACGCTGAGTTGCCTCAATGTAATATTCTTCAGTAAAGCAATGACATTCTATTAAATGATAACTACCAAACACTGAACTAAGCAGTTAGCCTCACCATGAAATAAAATCCACCAAAAATATGATTTAATTTAATATAAGGTATTTTTATACAAAAACAATCCTGTAAATGTGTACCAGTTTAATGCAGGTGGCAAACAGTTGTTTGTTAACAACAGAAGGCAACGGAAAAGGAATGTCTGGAGACCCCAAAGAGATAAAGGGTAATAAGATTTTAGCTGGTCTGTTTTAGTATTCCCATTGTCTTGCCTGCTATAATGTTGATATGGAGAATTGGACTGTATTTCAGAGCCATGCCTAATGGAATAATCAGTTCATTTTCTTCTTGACTAGTTTATGAACGTGCTGTAGCATGTAAAATGGAGCAATGGAGGCACTGTGGTTTTTCCTGGCTGTTGCCACAGTCCAGCAGATGTCATGCTACACCAGCTTCATATGAAACTACAATCCCCATAAATCTTTAGCTATGTCTGCTAGAGGTTAAAAACATTTTTATTTTAAAAAAAACGATTAGTTGTTTGTCTTTGTTAACTAGTATAAATACATTCATTATTAATGAACTCAAAAATATACCATCTATGAAGCCAATATTATTTGCATACTTAATGTCTTTGATGGACTGTGTGTGTTTGTGTATGGAGGGAGGGAGGGAGGGAGGGAGGGAGGGAGGGAGAGAGATAGAGAGAGAGAGAGAGAGAGAGAGAGAGAGAGAGAGAGAGAGAGAGAGAGAGAGAGAGAGAGAGAGAGAGAGAGAGAGAGATGAACTGAAATGCTGGCACTGCATGTCATACTAATGTAATCTGCAAGGCAACACACCAACCAGCTCATTCTTCCTCTACCTGTTAATTTGGTGCTGGAAGTGAGTGAGTTAATAGCCAGAGTGATTCAATAATCCATTTGATGTCATCCATAATTCATCAATATTCCATTCCTTGCCTTCACTGTGTTCTTTGTTGCTAACAGAAGAGACATCATACAGAAGATATAATATGCAATATATTGCTGAGAGAGAGAGAGAGAGAGAGAGAGAGATGGATGGATGAATGGATGGATGGATGGATGGATGTAGCAGCAGGTAAAGACATTTGTATGTTTCCACCCTGCCATACCATGGGGGAAAAGAGTTCCTCAGTCTTGCAGTGGAGCATGACAGAGACAACAGTCTGCCACTGAATACACTCCTCTGCCTGGTGAATGTTGTTGAGGGTGCTGGGTGTTGTCCAGGATAGTTGTCCAGGATAGAGAGCAGTCTGTCTATCTAAGCACTGCTCCCACATACACCTTGGATAAACCTAGAAAAGGTATTTCTAGTAAAAGACCTCAAATAATTAGTTTACTGTGAACATTGAAATCTTCAGGCTGTGCATCTGCTGACTTCCATTGCATGCTTGACCACCTCAAATCCTCAGCACCTCAGCACAGTGTTTGTGGCCTGTACTATTTGTGTCTTTTTATCTGGCTTATTGTCCTTTTGAACACAATTTTTTTTGCTAAGCTTTTCCTGGTGGGATTCAGGTATGTCCAAATAATTGAGAAAATTGAGCTCATGCTTCACCACTGAATTAATTTCACAAACTCATACATACTTTTTTTCTTAATCACACATGAATACAATAACAATGTACTTAAACTCCTCCAAGGTCTCTTATGTAACCTGAATGGAGCCTTCCACATACTGTATCTGTGCTTACCTTACAAGCTGTGAAAGGACAAATTGCTGGTCCACTGTTGCACAGTGCCAATCATTAGCATTTATCGCAATGTGTAGGTACCAAGTACAGTTATGAGCAGCATTGTGTTTTATACACATGATTGCACAAATGCCTACATTAATAATAGTTCACAGCTTAAATTCAGATGGGAAGCAGTTTCTCTCAATCATGTCTCTCCAATTATCTCCATCATTCTTGACATGTACATTGTTAAGGTGATTGGAGGATTAGGGTTCAAATCACAGCACTGTTAAACTGCCACTGTTGGGCACTTGAGCAAGGCATTTTACCCTCACTGCTCCAGGGGTGTTGTGACTTGCACTGCACTCTGATTCCAGCCTCCTATGTTGGGATATGCGAAGAAAGAATTTCATTGTGCTGTAACAAATAAAGGCTGGTTCTTTTTTCTTAAAATCTTCTGAGGGAGGAATTCTCTCAAGCACATTCTCCAAGAATATACATGTATATACAAACTTACCTGCTATTTGGATCATAAACACAATGAGTTTTTCTTCCTGATATCTCTATCGGAATACAGGTTGACCTCCTCTATCCAGTCCATGACTTTCCATCACACACAGTAATTCAGACACTACTTCCTGGGGTTCACTGAAGTACACAAACACCTTTGCTATGAAAAGAATTAAATAATAAAGAATTAAATAATTTTTAAAAAGATCTTAACCAGGGGGCACGGTGGCTTAGTGGTTAGCACGTTTGCCTCACACCTCCAGGGTCAGGGTTCGATTCCCGCCTCCGCCTTGTGTGTGTGGAGTTTGCATGTTCTCCCTGTGCCTCGGGGGTTTCCTCCGGGTACTCCGGTTTCCTCCCCCGGTCCAAAGACATGCATGGTAGGTTGATTGGCATCTCTGGAAAATTGTCCCTAGTATATGATTGCATGAGTGAGTGAATGAGAGTGTGTGTGTGTGCCTTGCGATGGGTTGGCACTCCGTCCAGGGTGTATCCTGCCTTGATGCCCAATGACGCCTGAGATAGGCACAGGCGCCCCGTGACCCGAGTTAGTTCGGATAAGCGGTAGAAGATGGATGGATGGAAGATCTTAACTACTCAGGATGATAGATGATAGGAGTAAGATGACTGGATCAGTCACGGACATTAAGCACATTTATTCAAACCTCTGATTGAACATTGTGGTTCACAAATCAGTCCACATTCGGCCATATTGTTAGTTGTTTCTAGTTGTTTCCTAGTTCCTGGGTTTGTTCTCTTGAAAATGCAGCACACATTGTTTATTATATTTTCAGTAACATTGTATAAACATTTACCCAAGAGACTTACTGTAGTTCAAATATCCGTAAAGTTCATAAAATTCTAGTACCTTTGTGGCTTAGTTCCATATTTCCCTGGTAGTGTAATAAATCTTTAACAAAACTGTGTTCTGAAACTCCAGCATCACACAGATAGTCATCCCACATGAAATAATAAAGAGAGCCTTTCCTGTACAGTTGCTGTGTTTATTAAAGGGTTATAGGATTCTCTTGTCTCTACAGAAATGTCTGACCCTCTGCTTTTGTTTTATTATCTTTATTTCCTACTTTATATCTTTGTGTTTTTCTTTACATCATTTGAGCTCAGGGTCTGTTTTGTAAATGCCTGTGAGTTTTTCACTGTGGCAGAGGTTTGATCAGTTCTTATAATCATGCCTTTTTGTCTCAATACAAATGTGTTTTTTTTTATTGCATAGTATTTTGACATTTGCTAGGGCTATTGTGGGTGTTTTTAGTATTTCAATACAATTTGATTTCATTTGACAGCCTTATTATAAACCATACACTTTTAGCCTGTGAAATTCCTTGAAATACTGTAGTGAATACATATGATCTTATATTCTTACATTATTTATGTTAAATAAATCACGGTGGGTGACAGTTATTACTGTCTGTCTGTATCTTGAGTAAAGAATATTACAGAGAATCCAAATCAATTCTTCAAATTTGTTCATATTTATCTAATGCAGAAATAAAACCAGTTTTAGAAAGAAAAGAAAAGAAAAAAATAAAATTAAAAATTAGTTCACTTCCTCTAAAATGCTGATTCCCAAAAAGCTTCCATAATAATATTATTCAATTTGATTTTATTTGCATAACACTTTTAATAGTGGATATTGTCTCAAAGCAGCTTTACTGGAATATAAAAATTCAGAATAAAAATGGTTACAATTTTTAAAAAAGTTTAAAATTAAAAATGTTAATTTATCCCTAATTAGCAAACCAGAGGCAACAGTGGCAAGAAATAAATTCCCTTAGATGTTATGAGAAAGAAACCCTGAGAGGAACCAGATTCAAAAGAGAAACCATCCTCATCTGGGTGACACCAGAGAGTGTGATTTATACACTATACACTATATACTATATACTATAGTGTGAAGATATGCATGTAGGAGGATTGCTTTGCATCAGTGTGAATTCTTTGGTCTTGTAATTATTAATATCTGTTACAAATTAGCTATTTATATATCACTATTTTAGTAGTTTTTATTAGTGGCATAAAGCCATTTGAGTAAAATGAAACAAGAAGGAATATTAAACATTTGACAATGGAGTTGTTTATTCTGGCAGTTCTGGTGTACACAAAGAGATCCACTGAACTAAAGACAATAAGTAAACTGTAAGACAAAGGAACATTGATATTAAGCATGTATGTGAGCTCACTCTCAATTGTACAAAATGAGATTAAATGTAAATAGGACCTACCTGATCCATCCTGATGCCCTACTTCTGGTTGAAGTCTCATCACTTGTAGGTGCTCACTGCTGCCGTGAACAGCCTAAAGATACATGGAATTTATGTTAAAACTGTTATGAATTCATTAATAACACTGATGATCATACCTGTATATTGTCCAAAAAGCTCCTAATTACACAAATGCACTTTTTGTTTTGATTGTGTACAGTTATAGAAAAGAAAAATGATTTATAATTACACTCTCCAGTGTCACCCAGATGAGAATAGATTCCCTATTGAGTCTGGTTCCTCTCAAGGTTTCTCATATCATCTCAGGAAGTTTTTCCTTGCTACCATTGCCACTGGCTTGCACATTCAATTTTATGTTTTTTTATTCAGAATTTTTATATTTCTGTAAAGTTGGTTTGCGACAACGTCCGTTGTTATAAGCACAATACAAATAAAATTGAATTGCAAATATACATGCTGAATACGTAAACAAAATGGCAGATTTAATACCACCATTCCTCCGATGCTTTTACCCTTACATCATGCTACTCCAGCTCTTCTTTTACATATAAAAAACTAACAAGTTTTCTATTTTTCCTTTGAGACATTTAAGCACATGAGGCTTTTCAGGCCTCAATTCATTAAGTCTCAGTGTGTAAGAGGAAGCCAAAGGCATGAACAATAGTTTGTATTTAGTAGAAAGGAGGAAGAAACCATAAGAAATTAAACTCAAAATCACTAAGGATCCCATCCTCCTCAGGCTGGCAGGAAGACAGGAAGAGACAGGAAGAACTGACACTGATATAATTTAATTTTGACATTGTGTTACTGCAGACAATGTGCCCAGCAAAGCACAGTGTCAGATTAGATTGCTATCCGGAGGTATGATATCATCTCTGTCTTTATTTGACAGAACACATCAGTGTCAGTGGAGCAAAAGTGCTGGTGAAGAGGAGAGGGGAATGATGAATGAATGAGTGGACTGGCTGTCTGGGTTTCTGTTTCATAGCCACTTAATTAGAGGAAATGAACAGTTTCATTGGTATTACAGCTTCCACTGTAGATCTTTATCACATCTTAGGAAAATTACTACCAGCAGGTCTGAGAACCTGTGTTGCTTAACACACACACAAACACACACCTTCCTGTAAGAATGCAAGTAAAAAATTACCAAAAAAAAAGGTTTTATAATGCATGGGTTTGTTGTTGTTCCTCTGTTGTTTATTGTTTTTTTCCTCAGAAAGGACACCGGATGCCCTTTCTGACACAACCCTCCCGGATCCGGCACTGCGAGATAACCCCGTAAAATCAAACCCAGGTTATGGAGGTGAAAGAGATCTTGCCACTGGACAGTTTCAGATAATAACCTCCTCCCTACATACCTAAATACCTCACATAATAAGTTCCTCATAAAACCAGAGAAACAGCTTTGTTTCTCAATGCATTGCTTTTTCCAAATCTTCTGAAGCTGTGCTGTTATTTTGAGCTGTTTTTGGTTCATTTCACCAATGCAATGCTGTTTTATTAGCTCTTGGGACAGTGTAGCGTTATTATCTGCTACAGTCTGATCTACAGATCAGGGCTAGTGTCGCTATCTGTCACTCATTCTTTATCAGTTTTCCACACACTCCTTCATTTTTGTCTGTTCCCTTCATTTTATAGCATAGCACTGCTGATTTCTGATTAGTGGAGATTAGTGTTGCTTTTCTAACAGCAGCAGAAAAGGCAAATTTTAATTAATGCCCTTGTTAATTTTTTTTTCTATAGCAACAAAAGTTTTACATAAATGTATTGAGAAAATGTATGTGTAATTGTTGTAATTTCCTTTTGATTACCTCTGAAACGACATTAATTTAGTGTTAATTTAGTTGTTTTTAATGTGTCACCAGTGTAAAGGCTTTGTACAAATCAGAGCTAAAGCTGTAACGTTTCCAACACAAGAATATTTTCAGAATTTTGGGGCTTTTTTATTTCTTGGTAACATGACAAACTGCATTTTATTGTCTGATTAATTTCAAGCTGAATAAATGTCTGTTTATAACTTCTATAATGTTTACAGATGTTACACAATATAACCCCAACAACATTCTGCATCATGTATTATTCCTTAATTATTCCTTAACTTAATAATCAAAGTAATATAATAATCTAATAATAATAATAATAATAATAATAATAATAATACATACATACATACATACATACATACATACATACAGTACATACATACATACATATAATAATAATAATAATAATAATAATAATAATAATAATAATAACAATAACAATAATAATAATAATAATACATACATACATACATACATACATACATACATTTTCTGAACCACTTATCCTGCACAGTGTCATGGGGAGGCAATTTCTGTGGACATGGGACACAAGGTGGGGTCCACCCTGGATTGGGTGCCAATCCTTCACAGGACACATCATCTCACACACACTATGAACAATTTAAAGATGGTGTTCACCATATATTTTGACCAATGTCTTAAGACTGGGGGAGAAAACTGGAGTACACAGAGGAAACCCTTGATCGCAGGGTGGAGGCAGTAATTGAAAATCTACCCCAGAGGTGTGAGGCCACACTAAACAACATACTAAGCCCCATTCCCACCCCACCCTTTAATAAATTATTATATTTAAGAAAACAGGCCATATAATCTATTGTGATGGACAGCAAAGAGAATTTATACTTCTAGTATACACTGACTTCCATTAATGTGCAGGACAAATAACGTCTAGTTTTGGGGCTTTTCTTGAGGAAAAAGAATTGAATCTGAAGGGAATTGAATCTGATTCTTGGCAACATGTACCTCAATCTCATTTTGAAGAGACTGTTTCATATTTCTAAATCAGAGACTATATATGAAAAGTGCCATGTAATTGAAAGTGCTTTTGAATCATAGCAGTGGCTGGCTGAACGCATATAAATTTACTCTTGACGGCCATTCCAAAGTCTATCTGTTTCCATGTTATGAGGCATTTGCATGGTAAAGCCTTAGAGATTATGCAGCATGAAAATGATGGTGCTGGCTAGATAAGGCGATTTCTTGCACACAGCATACACACCCCCTTTCCACACACACAACCCAGGGGGATGGTAGTGCTGCTTCTTCACAAATTCATTCTTTTACTCCTTTTTTTGTGTGGATTTTATGGCTCTCCTGTGAGCCCATCTCACCAACCCACAAGACACACAGATCCATTTTTCATTTCAGACAGGTGGTGGCCTAGCTCTTGCCCCCCCACCTGTTATCAATGCTGTCTTACAGATAAAGCTGAGTTTCCTCCTGTTGTAGATATGGTTCTGCTGGGATAACCTTGAAGAGGATTAAAAAATCTATCACTACTGGAATTAGTTCTTTTGTTTGATAGATAAAAAATGTGATTAATGTATTTACCATAAGTATTATATTACTCATACTGTATGTTAAGCTTATAAATACTCTGTGTGTGGGGGTGGGGGGGGGTTGTTGGGGTGGGGGTGTTTTATTAAAAAAGGTGAGCAAGTGAAAATAATATTCTGCTACTATGCATCCAGTAAAAAATAATTTCCCCTCACTTCAGCATGCATATTCTCATTTTTCATCATATATTTTACTCTATATGATGTTTGCCAATATGTAAAGAAATACATTAACGTATGTATAAGGTTGTGTGAGGACTGGCAGCTTCAAACTAAGTATATTAGTCTGTCACTAGTTCATCTACTGCCGCTACAAGTGCATTAGGAGGCATTCTATCCTCACAGCCATTAGCAGCTGATGAATGACAATTTTCCTTCTGTCCTGACAAGGTTCTTTTTTATCAAACCACATAACAGTAGCACAAATATTTCTCGTATTGTTAATATTGTTAATTGGATTAAAATAGCTTCCAATGTGGGTTCAGAGCTACAGTTACCAGGAGCATAAGACACTTCTAACACAATTCCCACTTGTATCTGTACATGTGTATGTCTGCATGTGTACAGTGTAATGTCATATTACTAGGAATTTGTAAGATTGTTAATTACAAGACACTTAATTATTATTGTCAATACTTTGGGCACATTAAGGACTAAATTTACTGGACATTAATTTAATAAACATAAACAATGGAAAATTATATAAGAAGATAAGAAACAGCAGGGTTGTGGTTATGGCTCAGTGTGATACAGAGTTACAAAAACTGATTGTCATCCCAAAGGTGTTTGACAAAATGTGATGTATTTAATGATGTAGAAAAGAACCTGTTATCACTGTGTTAGAAGTACACTCTTATTTCTTATAAAGACCAAAAAATGCAGCATTTAATATGGCGAAGACTTCCATCCTTTCTTCTTACTGATATGTATACTTAAATTCCAAAATTATAACTATATATATATATATATATATATATATATATATATATATATATATATATATATATATATATATATATATATATATATATATATAACTGAAAGGAGACAAGACTGAGAGAAATATTCTTTAGATTTTACCCTGTACTCTTTCCCTGTGCTTAAAAGATACATAAGAAAGAAAAAGAAAGATTTTCAAGAGTTGTTCAAGAGAACTGGCAAATTGGTCCATACAGTAACAACAAACTACCAATTCATCTGTACTTAATTACCCTTAAAACATGAAAACACACATATACACAAAAATACTAGTACTTTTTTATTCTGTTGCTTGATTTACTTCAAATTATGTAAATATGTGGGAATTAAAACAGCTTCTCCGCTGTTTAAAAATTAAAAATTCTCCTCAGTTTAAAAAGCTTTTTGTTGGTGATAATTATACCTCAGCAAACTGCACATTAATGGTCACTGGATATTTGTTACTGTATAATGTCCTACACACACTAGTTCTTTCACCCTTTATTGCTGTTTAATATGTTTTCTTTTTGTTTAATTTACATTTTCATGCGTTTTAGTACAAGATGGCTCTGTGTCCTTTGTTGCCCCAATCCATTCATTCTATGCTTTATTTTGTTGTTTGATTCCTGTCTTATTGTAATAAGACTATAATATATATTTGTTGTGTGCCTATTATAGGATTATGTTTATAGGTGCTACTCTGTTACAGCTATATATAGACCTTTGTACTGACCATGCTACCATTTTATGGGAAAGTCACTGGTTTCATTAAATGCGAAAATGTAATGTGAAATGAAATGTGCGCCTGGGAGTGTCACCTGGTTGATGTGTAGTCGCCAGAGGTGCTGTAATATGCTGGGCTCTTCCTAGGTAGGCCATGACCCTGGAGAAAAATCGTTCTGGTCTCAGCTTTCCAGTCCCTCAAACTTCAATTACCTACCCCTCCTCCTTTTACCCAGCATCCCCCCACCCCTTTCCCAATAGCCAAAGTCCTGCTTCGGCTGGTAGTGGAGTGACAGGTCAATACAATACGGTGCAGCCCGAAATCAGTCGTGTGACAGAGCACAGGTCTCAGTATAGACAGAACAATCATCATGGAAGAAAAGTTTTATTGAGATAGCGCTGAAAAATAGGTGGCTTATTTTGCTGTTGTTGAGGTTGTTGATGAGCATCATCCCAGTTTTCTGAGTAAACCCAAATGAGTAATCCAGAGTGGATATAATGTTCGTGTTGTTGTTCCTGACTGACTGAATTAACACCTTTACGAATTAAGAGAATGTGAAATCATGATCATTCCATCCTTTTATTTTATACTGCTATCTTTATTTATGTTAAATTATCAAATTGTTTTGGATAAAAATATCCTCTACATAACAAAGCTTCACTGAATAATTGATGGGTTAATTTTCAGTATGAATCCACTTATACATGTGTCAGTGCTTGATTAAGCCAATCAGTGAGTATGAAACATCACTTTCACATTTCCAGCCAGACTCAGGGGCATTAATGTAAGTACCTGGGCTTGTAATGCCCTTTCCAAAGACCTCTGCCAAACAGAGACTTAATTAGCCAAACCTTGTCTGTGTAATTACTGATTTAAACACACCACTTCTCACATTCCCGGTGTTTCGATTAGAGATTTGCATGTGTAACTGTTTAACTGTCCCTCGGCAAACTGAATTAAAAAGAGAGTCATTCAATTACATGACAGAACTGTGTGCAATTTTTGCATTTGTAATAGGCTTCATTTGTGTGTTCATTGCAAAATTACTTTGTTTACATCAGTGTACTCGGTGTCCTAGGTGGAGGTCTAGAGCTTTTTAGGTAGAAGACACTGCAGCTGTGCTAAATTCAGGCTAAGAGGGTTTAAGAGTGAGGTCATCAGGTGTTGATTAATGTGAGGGCTTCAGAGGGACTATATATTGATTAAAATAAGTTCAAGTTACATGATAATTTGTGATAGTTGATGATTATTAAAATAGGAGAAGCAATTCTTCATGGACTATATGTCCATATATGCCATGTTTGTCTATTATATAGTGTGTGTATTGTGTATATCATGTGTGTGTGCACTTCACAAAACCTCTGCGAGGGGCAGTGCGAGGAGTGAAAAGAGCTTTGAGGTAAGACATATCTGGTAAAATTTTGACTTTTTTCACAAGCCAGCTGCTAGATCGGCCAAACTGTCATCCGTCCTTATCCTCCTTGACCTTTCAGCAGGGTTTGATACGGTCAACCACAAGACTCTCTTGTCCACCCTCAGGAGTCTTGAAATTTGTGAATCAGCTTGGGAATGGTTCGCTTCCTACCTGGAAGGATGCTTATATAAGGTAACATGGAAGGGAGTGACATCTGCTCCACACAGACTCTCCAGTGGCGTCCCACAGGGCTCAGTACTTGGTCCTCTTCTTTTCTCCCTGTATACTCACCCTCTTGGTGAAGTTATTTCCTCACATGGGTTCTCTTACCATTGTTATGCTGATGATACTCAACTTCTCTTTCCCACCCTCAGATACCACAGCTTCTGATTGGATCTCAGCATGTCTGGCAGAAATTTCATCATAGATGACTGCTCATCAGTTAAAGCTCAATCCTAGCAAAACTGAACTGCTGATCATCCCAGGTGATTCATCCCCAGGTCATGACCTTGCAATATCTTTGCACAACGATCTGATCTCCCCTTCAGCCACAGCTCGCAACCTTGGGGTAACCATGAACAAATTGTCCTTTTCCTCTCATGTTGCTAATGTGACTCGCTCATGTCGGTTCCTTCTCTACAACATTAGAAGAATTCGCCCATTTTTGTCCACACAGGCTGCTCAGGTACTTGTTCACTTGTACGCACTGCTGGCAGGTCTACCTATGAATGCAATTAGTCCTCTGCAAATGATCCAAAATGCAGCTGTATGGCTTGTCTAGACTCTTCAAGACTCTTCTCTGTTCTGGCACCAAGGTTGTGGATTGAACTTCCCATGGGGTCTGGACAGCTGAGTCACTGGCTATTTTCAAACGACGGTTGAAGACCTACTTAATCATGAAACACTTCAGCTAGCACTTCTTTCCCTGTTTGTTGCATTTTAAAATAAAATAAAATAAATAAATAAATAAATAAATAAATAAATAAATAAACTTTGAACAATGTTTTAAACTCATGGTATCTTAAGTATGTAACTTAGTGAACCAGAGTTAATGTATCCAATGATAGATACTTAAGCACTTCTGTACGTCGCTCTGGATAAGGGTGTCTGCCAAATGCTGTAAATGAAAATGTAAAGTTTGTGAGCTGTTACCAAAGGGGGATCAGATCATTGTGTAGGGATATTGCAAGATCGTACACTGGGAATGAATCACCTGGGATGACCAGCAGTTCAGTTTTACTGGGATTGATTTTCAAATGATGAGCCATCATCCATGATGATATGGACATGCTAAGATCCAAGCAAAAGCCATGCTATCTGAGAGAGGAAAGCAAGAATATAAGTTGAGTGTCATCAGCATAGCAGTGGTAAGAGAAACCATGTGAGGAAATAACTTAATATAATAAGGCACCAGAGAAGAGTCTGCGTGGAGCAGCTGTCGGTCCCCTCCATGTTAGCTGATATGAGCAACCTTCCAGGTAGAAAGCAAACCATTCCCATGCTGAGCCACAAATTATATAGACTTCTGAGGGTGGACAAGAAAGTCTTGTTGTTGACGGTATCAAATGCCACCGAAAGGTTGAAGAGGATGAGGCGGATGACAGCTTGTCTAATCTAGCAGCATGTAGTTTCTCAGAGTCTCTCATTTAAGAGAATGCTGCTTTGAAGCCAAATTGGTTGAGATCTTGGAGGTTGTTCTGCAAAAGATAGACAGACAATTGAGTATACACAATGCATTTAAGAATTTTTGAAAGCAAAAAGAAAAGTGAAACTGGTCTGTATTTATTGATGTCTGATAGATCCAGAGCAGGTTTCTTCAGGATGGGAATAATGCTTGCTCTCGTAAAGGTATTTGGCACATGAACAGATGTTATGTATCCATTAATTATTTTGGTGGAAAGATAGCCTGGAGTATATTGGAAGGGATTGAATCCAGGTTTTTTTCCCATATCATCTTAGAGAGTTTTTCCTTGCCGCCATCGCCTCCGGATTGCTCATTCAAGCTTGGATAGATATATCTAGAGATAGATATATTGTACTTAAAATTTTAAATTAATATTTTAAAATTAATTTTAAACTTTAAATGTATGTATTCATTTATTTATTTTTATTATTATTATTTTCTTCTTCTTCTTCTTCTTCTTCTTCTTCTTCTTCTTCTTCTTCTTCTTATTATTATTATTATTATTATTATATATTTCTTTCTTTTTATTCTCTTCACTTTCTATACTTCCGTAAAGCTGCTTTGAGGCAATGTGAATTGGTAAAAGCGCTATATAAATACACTGAATTTGAATTTTTACTTGGATGCAAAATGAATTCTGTATTTGTGTCAGGACTCAGACCGGACTTTGGCCATGTGCTTTTTGTTTATGTTCTGTGTTCACGTGTCTGCCCCGCCCTTGTTTCTTCCTCCCCGCCTCTGCACACCTGTCCCTCATGTCTGACAATTATTATTAGTATTTAGTTAAGCCGCGTTGCCTTGAGCAGCACGGAATCCTTTGTTTTCTCCTGTTGTGTTGTCTTCGTCCTGTCTAGTCGGTGTCTTTGTGTCTATGTTCTGTGTTCTTTTTTTGGTTAATAAATCCTGTTTTATGTTAGCTATCCTGCATTTAGGTCTGTTTTTATTCCCCCGTCCATGACAATTTGTGTTGTATTTGCATTTTGTTATGATGGCAAAAGAAGCTAGTCTATATCATTTGTCTAGTATTATGAAACTGGTGTGTCATTGCTACACTGGCTAATTTGAATGGTCAGTGAACAAAAGCGTGTCCGACGAATTCTGTATGTATTCCAAAGTCTACAAAATGTAGCCTGGTGTACTGTATAAACAGTTCAGGCTGGTCATGATTTTAAGATGGTTCTGGGCATTGAGCTTTCAACTGTCTATGTTAGCCAACTACAAACAAAGACATGCAGTATCATCAAAGTATCCAGTCACCCAGAATTTGTCCCCATACTGTTTGGAACCATCAAAGTCCCTCAAAAACAGACTAAAGAATAAACTTCTTTCCCAAAGCTGTAGCTGCCCTACATCACCCCTACCCCCCAGTCCACTAAGTCATTTAAAGCTGTGAATGTCATGTAAAGTCCTGCTAGTCCAAAATCAATACATCTAAGACAATGGGTTATGATGCCAAAAATCAGACTTCCAACAAAGTAAAGATGTCCAACTGTGTCCCAGGTTCTTATACAGTTTCAAAATGACAACTCTGTTTTTTGGTCTCAACTTTTGTTCCCACTGTGGCCTTGCGCCCCATCTTTCACCACCCAACTTGGGAGAATGCATTTGTGGGTAATGATGGGGGATCTTGCACCGGCTGGGGGTCAAAATCAATAGTGTTAAAGTTCTTGAACATACAACAACATATAATGTCACATAATGGTTACAGAATGTTACACATAAGGTCAAAAACAGCATATAATGTTCAACAGTATGTAATGAGAAAAATATTCCATACAATATGGGCCACTTTACACTATGCTTATTATTTGCTGCTGTATGCACTGCAGTTCACTTTATTTAAGGAGTAAAATGTCTCTAATGGTTTTATACTATGTGCAATACATTCATTAATCTAGTCATTCTTAAAATCTTGTTTACATTTTACAGTGTACTTTATTTATTTTTACTTCATCTTTTTTTACTTGACGATAATGTATCTTACCTTACCTAGATTGGAGTAAATAACCTAATCAATAGCATGACAAGAAAGCTGGTCATTTTGACCTATGCATGATATCAAAGAATATTGTGGGTCAAACTAGCTGGACTGGAAAAGTCCAGTCCAAAATGTTCTACTGTGTACTGCCTCCAAATGCCAAACTTTTTCCCATTTTTTTAAACCAAAAAACACAAAACTTATGGTTCTATCATTTGTACTTTGGTATAATTTGTATTTAATTGGAAAATGTGTGTTTAGTCTATCTTCATTTGTCCTCCAAAGGCATTTTGGTGGAAGGAGGACTCAACCTTCTTCACATTTAACATGTGACAGACGTGTTAACAAAGCTGTTTGGAAAATATCAGTTCAAATGTCATTCAAATCATTTCAGTGTAATCACCTGACAAGGCCACATGAATCCACAACCTGGACTATGAGGAATTCAGAGAATTATCCTCACTGTATTTTACCTACAAAACTTTATCTGCTTCAACACAATTAAAATATATGTTTTGTCTGAATGCTGAAATTCTAATGTTTGTTGTTTGATTTATTTATTTATTTTCCTTAGGTTGCTCCTGATTTAAATAATGGCACTCTTTCTATGTCTGGATTTTTTTTTTTCCATTTCTGAATCAGTATTAGCAAAACAAAACAACTTTATTTCTCTTTTTTGTTCCATGAAAAAAAGTTGAAAAAATAAGCTACCACTGTGTTGCAAAGGGTCTACAATTACTAGTAATCCTAAACTCAAGGTCTACTTGTTCTAAAAATAAGCAAGATGGAGAGTGGGGCTCCTCCTGTCAGTACGGCACTGCCAATCACCCACTTATGAGCTCTAGATGCACAGAGGGAGCTAATTAAGCTGAATGCAGATGGGATGCATGGTTGTGAGAGAGAACATTCTGCTTAATCTTTAACTAGAATGTGTTATTTGTAAGTATTTTTCAAGCAATTCTTTGTAGCAGTTTCTGGTACTGGTTCTCTCAATTAGCTAATAAATTTACATAAAAGCCTGAATCAAACCATTCTACTGACAATTCAGTACTAATTCAGGAATGCTGTATTAGCAATACATAAATTAACACAGGAAATAGGTTTTGAAAATAATGAGCTTAAGATCATTTGTGATGAATACATGAATTAACCTGGGACTATGAGCTGCGCCACATGAACCAGCTTCTTGCCAAAGAAATTCCTGCTACGTAAATATGTACCTGCTTCAAATAATCCAAACAACACCATCACATATGTATGCACATAAACATACTGTGTAGAGCCAGCAGACTTCATTAGCAAAGCCAAAACTCAGTAGTATCCCGCTGTGAGCAGCAATGGCTGTGATGACTTCATTGTCAAATTGAGGCCTTTCAAAGAGGCGGCTTGGCTCAGAGTGTCGGTGCTTTAACAGAAGCCTGCAGAGAGGCCGTCTGTCCCTTGTGATTTTGACCAGACCATCTGTAGAAATCAATTCTGCATTGGAGCATGCAAGGCACTATCCATTTTCAGAAATGGGCTTCAGAGGTGTTAGAGAATATAATAAACAGAACAGAACAGTAAATTCATTTATATATACATCAAGTTGCCAAAGGAGCCAATATATCTTGTTTAGCCATGGCATTTAAAATCGTTATCCCGTTGTAGTTTTGAGACAGGAGCTACATAAAAACTATGTTTTTTCCTGCTGCTTTTTATTATAAAAAAACAAATTCACTAAAGCATCTAGGAGATGAGATGCTTAAACCTGGCTACTCTGGCTGGGTTTTATTAAGAGGAACTTTGACCTGTGAATTCAAATTTGTCAGGTGTGAGTAAACTGTCCTTTTATTGGTCAGCCTGAATATTTTCCAGTCATCCATTAAGATGGCTAGATAGCGGCACAAAGAGTGTGTTGTACATGTAATCGTTACAATGATATCATCAGTATAAATCAAGGTTTTATCAGGACAATGTTGTTTTACTCCACATATTTCAAAGAAGGGTATCATACTGTATACCCACAGAACATCTATTAAAGAAGTTAACCTGCAAATCGGGGGGCACGGTGGCTTAGTGGTTAGCACACTGCTTTACACCTCTAGGGTTGGGGGTTCGATTCCCGCCTCTGCCTTGTGTGTGGAGTATGCATGTTCTCCCCGTACCTCGGGGTTTCCTCCGGGTACTTCTTTTTCCTCCCCTGGTCCAAAGACATGCATGGTAAGTTCATTGGCATCTCTGGAAAAATTGTCCATAGTATGAGAGTGTGTGTGTGCCCTGCGATGGGTTGGCACTCCGTCCAGGGTGTATCCTGCCTTGATGCCCAATGACGCCTGAGATAGGCACAGGCTCCCCGTGACCCGAGGTAGTTCGGATAAGCGGTAGAAGATGAATGAATGAACCTGCAAATCATGTGCAATTAGCTAACTGAACATGTGACGCAGTTCCTTGCATGCATGCAACTTACATTTCTCTGGGAACTGTTATAATAATAATAATAATAATAATAATAATAATAATAATAATAATAATAATAATAATAATAAAATGCAGATTGTCATGTTACTGAGAAACCAAAAAGAGCACAAAAACCCTTGTACTGAAGACACTCCCATGTCAGAATATTTTACAAACCTTTTAAAAAATGCTAAGTAGCCATCTATTCATAGAAAGTACCACAACACAAATATTAACACACATTTTTTTTCATGCATATTTGGTGAACATCTGCCATACATATCCCTGTGTATGTCGTCACTATAGACTTTTTGTTTTCATTATCATTTTATTATTATTTTCCTTTTTTTCATTATCATTGTTTTTGTAGTTACTGTTGTCATGAATATTAATGTGTTACTAATTATTTTCTCCAAAAAATAGAAAGAAAACTTTTGAAAGCAGACTATGTTCTGATGCATCCATTTCTAATGAATCTGTAAATATTGATGTCCCTTGGGACTGGAGTGAGGCAGGCTGGCATTAACATATGTTACTTCTCAGACAGCACTTTCCCACCACATGCAGGTCTGCCTGTGTCGGCAATGCAGGGTTGCCAAGGAAACTGGCTTTTTCAGGTAAGTTATCTTGGCATGTGTGTTAAATACAGGTAGCTCAGTGGTTGGCCAATGAACAATTAGAACGCAGAGGAGATTTAACAGTGCCAAGAAGATAATGTGGCTTGAACAGCTTGCTTTTTGATATTTCCCTGCTCTATTTAGAAGCCTGTGAATTGTGGAACATCACACGTTGAGAAGTATGTTTAATCCTTGAGGCAGGATTCTTTACAATATTCCTGAAAAACAAGATGAAGTCCTTATTTTTGTGTTATAGTTAACGACTAAGACATAAGCCAGGTATTCTCTTTTGGACTTTCAGCCATATATACATGACTAATAAATTAAAACTTGAATATGTCACCGAAACTTGAACATCATTGCAGTAACTCTCTGCTGTCATGCTGAACTGAAGAAAATAATATATTGTCCCATTAATTGTTGGCTTTATTCTGCATATGCAACAAATATCTGTGTCAGGGATGGAGGGATAAAACAGACCCAAATGCAGGATAGCATAAAAAAACAGGATTTATTAAATAAAAACACAAAACAAGCACAAAACCAGACACGACTCACAAAAGACAACAGGCAAACAGGCAGACACGTGGCACAAAACAAACAAATGCACATGGCCAAAGTCCGGGCTGAGTCCTGACAATCTGTCCATCAGAGCAGCTGTAGCCCCTTAGATTTTTACTTCCAGTAGATTATCCTAGAAAAATATCCAAGAGTTTCATCAATAATTAAACTGAGAAGTCATTCCCTAAGGACGATGGAGTTTGTATACAGCTATATGGTATCTGGTTCCTGTCAAGATTTTTCCTTGCCACTGTCATTGTTCATTAGGATCTACATTTGCATCCTGATTTCTTTCGTAAAGAGTCAAGTCAAGAAGTCAAGAGGGCTTTATTGGTTTTCGACCATATATAGCTGATGCAGTACATCACTACTCAGTACGACCATATATAGCTGATGCAGTACATCACTACTCAGTACGACCATATATAGCTGATGCAGTACATCAGTACTCAGTACGATGCAGTACATCAGTACTAGGTACAACCATATATAACCGATGCAGTACATCACTACTCAGTATGACAATATATAGCTGATGTAGTACATCGCTAGTTCAAGTTAGCTTTATTGTCATTCCGCTTACATGTTAAGACATGCAATGGAACGAGATGTCGTGTCTCACAGGTCAACGGTGCAACATACATTCAGACATAAAACATAAAACAACAACAAAGCAGGGGGCA
The DNA here is from genome assembly GCF_030014155.1 of Tachysurus vachellii. Lineage (NCBI taxonomy): Eukaryota > Metazoa > Chordata > Actinopteri > Siluriformes > Bagridae > Tachysurus > Tachysurus vachellii. Next base: position 15,667,028 of record NC_083477.1, read on the forward strand.
GGTACGGACTATGCCATCAGTACAAACAATACACTCTATGTTTTTGACAGATACATAGGCCGGAGCAAGAACAGACTATACAGCTAGTACAGACTATACAAACTATGCAATAGCATAGTGATTTCTACAATACTGACTTTACAATAAAATACTGGCTCTGTGTGTGAGTGTGTGTTTCCTATACATAGACTTTCAGGAAATAAATATAAATATGTGGACTATACAGTGCTTCCCTTGATATTGTACATGTGCAACAGGAGGCATTCAAAGTCAAGCAGCTGGCTAGTGCAAGATACAATGTGCAACACGAGCATGTAAACATGTGTATTGTCTGTGGGTTTTTGTACACTGTTTAGTTTTTGATGTGCCAGTGTGCTAATGCTGTGGTGAATGCGGCTGGTGGCGGTCAGGTGGGTCACATCACAGGAGGCTTGTGTGTTTTCAGGCATGGCAGTGGTGGTTTGAGTTCAGAGCTCTCACAGCTTAGGAGAAGAAAGTGTTCCACAGTCTAGCAGAGCATGCTCTGATGCTCCTGTACCTTCTTCCTGATGGTAGGAGCTGAAAGATGTTGTTGGAGGGATGGGTGGGGTCCCCCACCATGCTGTTGGCCCTGCTGAGGCCTGCAGTCTGCCCCTTTTCCACCGAGGCAGTTTGAGTGCTGGTTTGGAGCCAGAGCCTAATTTAGAACCAGTTCTTTCTTTTTCGACAGCCAAAGCACCAGCTCTGAACTAGGAAAAGTGGTTCTTAAGTTCTTAAGCACCAAAACGTTGCTGGTCTACACTTAAGAACCGCTTGTGTCAGGGGCTGTGGGCGGGGCTACCGTTAGCGCATTTGATAATATACCAATGTTTAATACACTTTTACTTTACCGCAATATGATCAATTATCACAGACAGGATAGTAGGTAGCTATATGCTAAGGCAAAATCTTTTCTGTGTTAATGATAAAATAACGTTATGTACTTTCTCGATTACAACCTCCGTTTATACAAATTACATGGAGCTGCATGTACACGTTGGATTCGCCGTGTTTGGATGCCAATGTAAGTTCATAAAGCCATGAGCATTAACAGTAAAGCAACATCCGCCATTGTGTTTGTGTTTGCCGCTGCTGCGCTAACGTTGCTGTGTAATCTTGTAATTTTGCCTTTCTTCTGACTTCTGTTATTTCTGACTCACTTGCACACATCGTTGCATTAACTTTTGCCTGTTACAGTCTGTGACTAGTGGGTTACTGTGCTTTATAGTTTTCTACTTTTAAGCATAAAACAACTCTTTGAATGTTGTCACTGATTTTTTTTTTTTTTTTTGGATTGTGACATGACTTTGAAACTATTCATCACTAATGGACTTGATCAGTTCAATTGTACATTTTTAAAAATATATATATTTATTATGGTTTACTTAAATGTCAACTAAAAAAATGGATATTTAATAAATTTAATTTGAACTGTATGCATGCACTTTTCTGTATATGTTGTGTTAATTTTTTTTTTAGAGTTTGGCCTAATTAATGTTTCTGAGAGAATTTTAAGAAGTGCCCTCAGTCCTGCGCTTTCTGTACTCTTGAAAAGGCCTCTGCATTCTTCTATGTAAAGCTGTTTTTTTCTTCAAAGCTTATTTATGAGCTCAGCTCCTTCAATCAGAATAAACATGCACAGGCCAGCAGCAATGCAGTCTGTGTGTGCAGCAAATGTAGCCTGTAGTTTGAGTTTAAATGATGCTTTGCTTATTTGGCCTGGGTTTAATGATCTTTCTTTTATGTTTGTGCTAAACCATAAGCGTGTATCCTTGTATAATTATGAGTTATGGACTGCAGGTTTGTTAATAGCATAGTGACATGATCTTTAGGCACAAAAACACTGTGAATTAAGGAAGCTTTAACTAAAAACATAAGGATGGACATTATTTGTACTTTATTTGTATTTATCCACAATAAATTTTGGGATTATTGTTACAATGCAAATTCTTTTTCAATCTCTCTCTCTCTTGCTCTCACAGTCTCTCTCTATCTTCCTCTCATTGCAAATAATGTAATTAAAACAGAATAAAGCCACAATAGTAACACATAAAAGTGTTAAATCTATCATCTTCTGTGCATATACAGTGCTGTGAAAAAAAATGCCCCCCCACCAATGATTTCCTCTGATCTCCTCTGCACACTTCATATACTAAATGGTTTCAGATCCTTATACACAAGAATAGTAGATAATAATATATGTCAGGAGTGATTTGAGACAAAGCGAACATGAAAAAACACACAACATAACATTTTATTTATTAATTCAACACCAATATGACCAATGTGAATAAGTAACTGCTTCCTAAGCCTAATATCTGGCTACACCACTGAAACCAAACACATTTGAAGAATTGCTTTAATATAGACACTTTCATGCATGGACTGCATGTTTAAGGTCATGCATGGTCTGCATTTGAGCTTCTCAATGGGTTTCAAATCGAGGTTTGATTTCCACTGAAAGCTTTAATTTTTTTTTTTTTTTTTTCATTTTAGAAGTGACATTAGTTTTGAGCTTCAGATTGTCTTGAAATTCTTGATTCAGTCAGCTATAACAAGTTGCACAGGCTCTAAATCAGCAACGAATGCACACAGCATCACAATACCACCACCTACATGTTGGTATAATGTTCTTATGTTGGAATGCTGTGTTAGTTTTTCACCAGTGTAACAGGACTTGTGTCTTTCCATGACATAAAATTCCACTTTTGACAGTCCACAGAACATTACCCTAAAAACTTAGAGGACAAGACAGTTGGTTTGCTTTGTAACTCTCAAATTTAAATTTCAAATTCAATTTATTTGTATAGCACTTTTAACAATTCACATTGTTTCAAAGCAGCTTTACAGAAATATAGAAACAGAAGAGAAAAAAATGAAATAGAAATATATAATCATAATAAGAAATAAAATTATAATAAAATAAATGAATTAATACATACAATTAAAGTTTAAAATTAATTTAAAATTTAAAAAATAGTATATATCTATCCATATCCCTAATGAGCAAGCCGGAGGTGATGACGGCAAGGAAAAACTCTGAGATGATATGAGGAAAGAACCTTGAGAGGAACCAGGCTCAGAAGCGAACTCATCCTCATTTGGGTGACACTGGACAGTAAATAATGCAAATGTAGATAATGTCCTTTCTACAACAGTTTATAATAGTTCAACCAAGAGCTCCTGAGGGACTAATGGGTCAATGCAAACTCAGAGTTCACCACATACCCAACATTAATTCATTCATTCATTCATTCATTCATTCATTTTCTACCGCTTATCCGAACTTCTCGGGTCACGGGCAGGCGTCTCAGGCATCATCGCTCATTAAGGCAGGATACACACTGGAAGGAGAGCACACTCACACACTCACACACTCACACACTCACACACTAGGAAAAATTTTCCAGAGATGCCAATCAACCTCCCATGCATGTCTTTGGACCGGGGAGGAAACCGGAGTACACGGAGGAAACCCCCGAGGCACAGGGAGAACATGCAAATTCCACACACACAAGGCGGAGGCGGGAATCGAACCCCCAACCCTGGAGGTGTGAGGCAAATGTGCTAACCACTAAGCCACTGTCATCGTCCCCATTAATTCCTTCTTGTCAAACTCTTCAAATAATTGCTGATAAAGAACAGACCATATAGCTAACTGACACAACGTTGGTTCAAAGAAGGTATGACAGTCTCCGGGCGGCTCCCTCCACAACAATCCCATGAGTCACTGGCTGATCATGCAGATTAATCCCTGGCAGGGTGAACACCAGGCAATGAGACTCCAACCAGGGGTAGAACGTCAGGATTGACGAAGTAGCTCCGTAAGAAGAGACGATCAGACTAGGAACTCGGAACACAGGGAGCTCGGGAGTGGCATATATAACTCAAAGTCATCATGGGGTCACAAATAAATCCTCATCATCATTGATTATGTCACTCATTCCACCATAAGTTGGTCCACCATTAGTTGAAGACAGTGGCCTTATAGGGTTCCAAAAAGCTCACAGTCAGGCAATAGAGAAGGAAGTAAGCTTGAAAAAGGCATCATTTAGGAGTTTACAATAGTGATTGTGAAAAAGCCAGATGGTAGCCTAAACCTGCATAATGGCTATGTAATGATGAAACTCAACCAGGTCTCAATCTTTAACAGCTATCCACTTCTTTGAGTAGATGATCTGGTGAAGAGACTAGGAAAAGCCAAATTCATTTCCACTATCTAAAAAAATGGGTATTGGCAAGTGGTGCTAACTCCAAAAAGTGTCATCTAGGGCTGACCAAGGCAATAGCACCTGGGGTAACACAAAGGATGAGGCCTATTGATCAAAGTGGAGAGAAAGGGGAGGCCGCTTGTGTGTATCAATGTCTCACCACCAAGAAACAGGTACATGCCTTCTTGGGGCTGGCCAGGTATTAACATTGCTTTGTCCCTAACTTCTCCTTCATAGCCTCTCCCTTCTCAGACCTTACCTGGAAGAGTCAACCGGGCCAGGTGCTGTGGATCAGCATGATAGAGCGGGCATTCCAACAGCTAAAAGATACCCTCACCAGCTTGCCAGTACTGCAGAACCGCAACTTCGGCCTCCCCTTTGTAGTGCACACAGATTCCTCAGAGACAGGACTGGGAGCTGTCCTTTCACAACAGTTCAAAGGGGAGGAGCACCCGGTCCTCGACATCAGTTGTAAGCTAAGACCCACAGAGAAAAGTTACACTACTGTGGAGCAAGATGTCCTCACAATAAAGGGAGCCATTCAAGAGCTGTAATGACACATGATGGCAGTCAGATGATGAACTGTGCATCTTATGTGTTATCTTTAGTCTGTTGATTGAGTTTTTAGCGAATAATTCATTCATTCATTCATTCATTCATTCATTCATCCCTGTTCAGTTATCGCTTTGTCCTGAATATGGTCACAGTGGGTGCAGAGCCTATCCTCTCTTTCTCACTCACTCTCACTTTTACTCACCCACTCTAACACATTAACTTATAGTAAGTGCTATATCCTAGTCAGAATAATGGTAGGGAACCAAAGCCCAGCCCAGGAACACACACATACACACATCTGAAACACAGACAAGCAATGGCTGCATTGATGGCTGTATTTGAAAAATGGACCACCCACATTCAATATTATTAGAAGCGTGCACTTCCAGGTTCATGGCATTGTGGCACACTTTCAGGGCGGCATCCATCTTGGATGGAGCACTTTTGGCACAACCGCCATTTATGCCCCTGGACCTATTTCAGCACACCGCCAGCAGACATTCCATGACAGATCAAGTTGTATTTTTGTAGCTCTGTCTTTGTTCTTTGTAGCACCATGGTCCTGGAAATACATTGTCTCATTTAATTTTGTACTTCATCAGCTATATATGGATGAAATGACAATATAAGCTTCTTAACTTGACTTGAGGACTCCATCCCTATGTAACACAGGCTTTAAGACCTTGCCATCGTGACCCAGTAATCTTAACACACACACCACGTATGGCCTGTGTTTTGGAGCATGATCCAGAATCACTTCTATGCAAAAGCAGAGAAGTGTGAATTCCACATCAACAGCACCACCTTCTTGGGGTTCCTACTCTCATCTAGTAACATACAGATGGACCCTGACTAGATAAAGGAGGTGAAGGATTGGCCTCAACCTGGAACCAGGAAGCTGCTCCAGAAGTTCCTTCTACCGGAAATTTATCCTAGGATAGAGCTTCATTGCTGATCTCCTACATCAGTTCACCTTTACCATCTGAGCCTACTCCTGAACCCAGGAAGTCAAACAGGCCTTCATCAACTCCAGGATCTCTTGCTGATTTTGCCAGACCATTCCTGCCTTTTTGGAAATGGAAATGGAATGGAAATGGAAATGGAAAATCGGATGCCCTCTCCCAGAAATACGCTCTAGGCTAGGCGAAGAGGAACCCACTTCTGAACACATCCTCCCAACCTCTTTGTTGGTCTGAACCCTTTGTCTGGATATTGAGAGGAAGGTTCAGCAAGCAACTTCTGGGCTAATGAATTCCCAACCATTTATGGTCTCAAGTCCTGCAATGGTGCCACAGCTTCCACTTATTCTGTCACCCCGCTGCACCCCACACTATGTTGGTCCTCCAGCAATGCTTCTAGTCAACCTCCATCGGGAAAGACATCCAAGAATCCGTGGTGGCTTGTCCCACCTGTGCCCAGCAGAAAACCCTAAAGACTTCTCCAGCCGGGGCTCCTTTGCCCTCTTCCTTTCCCTAGGTAACCATGGTTCCATATTTCTCTGGACTTCCTCTATCAGCTGACTACACCATTATCCTATCTGTGGTTGACCAGTTTTGTAAAATGGGCAACCACAGAGAGGATAATGGTGTAGTCAGCTGATAGAGGAAGTCCAGAGAAATATGGAACCATGGTTACCTGCATGGAAGGGATCTACTTGGACCAAGATCCCAATTTTCTTCTAACTTTTTGATGGAGAAACTCTATGTCATCAGCCAACATGGGCCTCTCCCTTTTCAAGCCACCTATGGTTGCCAACTGTTGCTGTTCTTCATCCTGGAGCTGCAGGCCTCAGTCCTGTCCACCTTGGCTCTGGCCAAGTGATGTCAACATACCTAGAGAAAGGCCCACCCAGTGATACTCAAGTCTTCCATAAGCTACGCCCGATGAGCCAACTGTAACACCACACCTCATTATCATGTCAGCCAGAGGTTATGGCAATCCACCAGGGACCTGCCCCTTTCCCCATGTTTCATGTATCCTTTCCATATCTCAAAATAACTACCCAGTGGCAGTTTGACTCAAGCTCCCCAGAGCCAGATGGATTCACCTGACGTTCCATATACCAGTCTCAAGCCTGTCCAAGCCTGCTCACTGCTTATTTTACTATCGACCTGGATAATTGCATGCCCTGTGTATTTGTGTCTGCCTTTCGTTTCTGGATTAATGGACTGTCTGTTGACTTGGATTATTGTCTGCTCTATGTTGTTATCACTACTTATCGATTTTGAATTAAAATACTGTGTTTGGCAGAAGATTTTCTTCCTGCTCTTTCATCCCTGTTAATCCTGCATCCTTCCCTGTTTTCATTAAAGGTTATTATCTTTAACTCTGCCTTCTGTATTTGGGTCTGAATCTGCCATTTCTTGTCAAGTATGTTTTCATAGCAGGCTGTCCCAACACTAATGCTTAATTAAATTGTTATAATTCCAAAAAATGTTCAAAGCAGTGTGGAAGCTTACATGATCTTGGCTTGATGTTCATTTACATGCATGTCCTTGCAATCTAGTAAGAAAAAAGCTTAATGAATTTGAATGTGAATGAATACATTGCTGTGCAAGAACATGGTGTATAGGTGAAAATGCTTATTTTAGGAACAGTAATATGTTTGTGGGGGTGTGTGTGGAATGTAGAAAGAGATGTAGTGGTCAACATGAAAAACAAAAGCAACTATTATTCCTCCCCTGGTTGCATGAAAGAGATACTGGATATTGATCAGCTACCTTACTAATAAACCTAATGTAATTATTGTAATAGGTTTATTGTATTTCTCTCTCTCTCTCTCTCTCTCTCTCTCTCTCTTTCACTCTACGTTTGTCTCTTTTAGACATATAAAAATACATATATTGCAAACATCATTGTATATACTGATGTATTGCATTATATACTCCCCTCCTCGTACCGTCACCTTATTGTGGTGGAGGGGTTTGCGTGCCTGAATGATCCTAGGAGCTATGTTGTCTGGGGCTTTCTGCCCCTGGTAGGGACTCCCAAGGCAAACAGGTCCTGGGTGACGGGCCAGACAAAGAGCGGTTTAAATACCCCTTATGAGAAATTTCATATCAAGGTCCGTGACGTCGCCCGGTATGGCGCAACCGGGGCCCCACCCTGGAGCCAGGCCCGGGGTTGGGGCTCGCATGCGAGCGCCTGGTGGCCGGGTCTTACCCCACGGGGCCCGGCCGGGGCTTGCCTCCATGCACAGCTTGGGCTCTGGAACCCAACTCCTTGAGAGAGGCTGGACTCTCTACTACTCTGGAGTTGCCCGCAGTGAGAGGCGGTGGGCTGGTGTGGGCTTGCTCATAGCCCCCCAGCTCAGCAACCATGTGTTGGAGTTCACCCCGGTGAACGAGAGGGTCGTTTCCCTGCGCCTTCGGGTCGGTGATAGAGTCACCGACCCGACCCCCTTTTTTTTTTCAGTACTCATGGTACCAGGACACCATAGGTCGGAGGTCGATGATCGACTTTGTGGTTGTTTCATCTGACCTCCGGCCGTATGTCTTGGACACTCGGGTAAAGAGAGGGGCGGAGCTGTCAACTGAGTTGGATCCGATCGTGGGGGAGGAAGTTGGACAGACCTGGCAGACCCAAACATACTGTGAGGGTCTGCTGGGAATGTTTGACAGAGTTTCCAGTCAGAGAGATCTTCAACTCCCACCTCCGGCAGAGCTTCAACCAGATCCCGAGGGAGGTTGGAGACATTGAGTCCGAATGGACCATGTTCTCCACCTCCATTGTCGACACGGCCCCTCGGAGCTGTGGCCGTAAGGTCTCCGTTGCCTGTTGTGGCGCAATCCCCGAACCCGGTGGTGGACACCGGAAGTACGGGATGCCGTCAAGCTGAAGAAGGAGTCCTATCGAGCCTGGTTAGCTCAGGGGACTCTGGAGGCAGCTGATAGGTACCGGAGGGCCAAGTGAGCTTCAGCCCTGGTGGTTGCAGAGGCAAAAACTCGGGTTGGGAGGAGTTCGATGAGGCCATGGAGAAGGACTATCGGTTGGCCTCGAAGAAATTCTGGCAAACTGTCCGGCGCCTCAGGACGGGGAAGCAGTGCCCTGCGCACACTGTTTACAGTGGGAGTGGGAATCTGCTGACTTCAACTGGGGACATTCTCGGACGGTGGAAGGAGTACTTCGAGGTTCTCCTCAACCCCACCGACATGTCTTCCACTGAGGAAGCAGAGGCCGAGGGCTCAGTTGTGGACTCATCGATCCCCCAAGCTGAGGTCACTGAGGTAGTTCAGAAGCTCCTCAGTGGCAAGACACCGGGGGTGGATGAGATCCGCCCTGAGTACCTCAAGTCTCTGGATGTTGTGGGGCTGTCTTGGTTGACACGCCTCTGCAACATCGCGTGGCGGCTGGGGACAGTGTCTCTGGAGTGGCAGACTGGGGTGGTGGTCCCTCTGTTTAAGAAGGGGGACCGGAGGGTGTGTTCCAATAAAGGGGGATCACACTCTTCAGCCTCCCCGGAAAAGTCTATGCCAGGGTACTGGAGAGGAGAATTCGGCCGATAGTCGAACCTCGGATTCAGGAGGAACAATGCGGGTTTCGTCCCGGTCGTGGAACACTGGACTATCTCTATACCCTCGCCAGGTTGCTGGAAGGTTCATGGGAGTTTGCCCAACCAGTCCACATGTGCTTTGTGGATCTGGAGAAGGCATTCGACTGTGTCCCTCGTGGTGACCTGTGGGGGGTGCTCTGGGAGTATGGGGTCCGGGGCCCTCTGCTAAGGGCTGTTTGGTTCGCATTGCCGGCAGTAAGTCAGACTTGTTTCCGGTGCATGTTAGACTCCGGCAGGGCTGCCCTTTGTCACCGGTCCTGTTCATTATCTAAATGGACAGGATTTCTAGGCGCAGTCGGGGGCCAGAGGGAGTCCGGTTTGGGGACCACAGGATTTCGTCTCTGCTTTTTGCAGATGATGTTGTCCTGTTGGCTTCCTCAAATCAGGACCTTCAGCATGCACTGGGATGGTTTGCAGGCGAGTGTGAAGCGGCGGGAATGAGAATCAGCACCTCCAAGTCCGAGGCCATGGTTCTCAACCGGAAAAGGGTGGTTTGCCCCCTTCAGGTTGGTGGAGAGCTCCTGCCTCAAGTGGAGGAGTTTAAGTATCTTGGGGTCTTGTTCACGAGTGAGGGAAGGATAGAGCGGGAGATCGACAGGCGGATCGGTGTATCTTCTGCTGTGATGCGGTCGATATACCGGTCTGTTGTGGTGAAGAAAGAGCTGAGCTGTAAGGCGAAGCTCTCTATTTACCAGTCGATCTACGTTTCTACCCTCACCTATGGTCATGAGCTTTGGGTCATGACCGAAAGGACAAGATTCCGGATACAGGCAGCCGAAATGAGTTTCCTCCGCAGGGTCGCTGGGCACTCCCTTAGAGATAGGGTGAGGAGCTCGGTCACTCGGGAGGAGCTCAGAGTAGAGCCGCTGCTCCTCCACATTGAGAGGAGTCAGCTAAGGTGGCTCGGGCATCTGTTCCGGATGCCTCCTGGACGCCTCCCTGGGGAGGTGTTCCAGGCATGTCCAACTGGGAGGAGGCCCCGGGGAAGACCTAGGACACGCTGGAGGAATTATGTCTCTCAGCTGGTCTGGGAATGCCTCGGTATTCCCCCGGAAGAGCTGGAGGAAGTGTCTGGAGAGAGGGAAGTCTGGGCGTCCCTGCTTAGACTGCTGCCCCCGCGACCCGGCCCCATATAAGCGGTAGAAAATGGATGGATTTTAACATGTAGATATGTGAAACTTGAATAATAGTAGCTGAGTCTGTTTTAGATATCAGTGTGTGTTATAAATGATATAAATCAGTGTGTGTTAGAAATTTATATAATTTTTTTATACTAATAATTATAGTAACAAGAATTAAGGAGCAATGAACAAGAAAGGAAAATAACAAGAAAAGGACATCCCTCATTTGTTTTGCTAAAATGTGGCAAAATGTTTTATTGTGCATTTGGTACAATGATTTTTCACCCAAAGTAAACCATGGCCATGATGAAATGTGGTTGTGGTGGCAATGTGCTATTGGCCCAGTTTCATCCATCCATCCATCTATTTTCTGTACCGCTTATTCTACACAGAGTCACAAGGTGCCTGGAGCTTATGCCAGGGACTTTTGGGGAACAAAAGGCAGGTGACAGCCTGGACAGAATGCCAGCCCAAGGCAGGGCACGATATCATGCCCTTTCACACCAATCTACCAATCACCATACCTCTGTTAGCTAGCTGAAGGTGATGAAAAATGTCACCTTCCAAGCACAAATACAACTCAAAGCACGAATCTATGCAAATAAAGGAATGGCTTCAGAAGTAGAATATCAACATTTTTGAATGAAAGTGCCCAGGTTTTAATCCTTTGATATGATTGAAAAGAGCTATGCACAGGAGATCTCCTTGTAATTTGATAGATCTGGATTGTTTTTCACATTGTGTGATACATCAAATATACCTGCTTTTTAACAGGGGTGTATTTATATCAGTTTTCATTTTGAATAGACAATAAGAACTATAGAATTATAGCCTTATTTTACCTCCTTTTCACATTTAATTTACATTTATATTTGTCTGATAATTACTGGCTGTTGATTTTTTTTCTTTGTTTGTGTTATGGCTTGAGCTTGCAGTAAGGACTAGATTGTATCAGATATTGATGGTTAAGGTGAAAGAGTCAGTGGGGCCAGACAGTGCCCTTGACCTTGGGGTCTTGCCCTTGGGTCTTTAGTCTGGATTTAAGGTTAGTAATAAATCTCTGCCATTACTTTGTCTGGCCAATAGGACAGGTCACAGTAATGAAAAATATAAATGCTGCCACAATTTCACACATAAACACATATAGGCTTATTTTAAACATACGACATGCATTTGTGTGTGCATAAGACTGTATAAAAACTCCCACTTCTATGGTTTTGCAGGATTGTTTTTTTTTTCATCTAATAAAGGCTTTCCTTGTCTAATGAGCACAAGCCCACGCAATATAGTGAAAAGAAACAATACACATCAGGATCTACAGTATATCCTCAATTATGGCCTATAGAAGAACCTGCTGAGATCAGTGATGCCAATGTTAGAGGCCCATTATTCCAGTCTCAAACTCTAATACAAATAATTCTCTGAGTATTTAGCAGATTGACATTGTAGTGGTTGACCTGACACACATTAACAGAACGCTGTGAATTTATATGGCACATAAGTAAGACTGCTGCTTGGTGTTATCCCAAGTTGTATTTTTGTAGCTCTGTCTTTGTTCTTTGTAGCACCATGGTCCTGGAAATACATTGTCTCATTTAATTTTGTACTTCATCAGCTATATATGGATGAAATGACAATATAAGCTTCTTAACTTGACTTGAGGACTCCATCCCTATGTAACACAGGCTTTAAGACCTTGCCATCGTGACCCAGTAATCTTAACACACACACCACGTATGGCCTGTGTTTTGGAGCATGATCCAGAATCACTTCTATGCAAAAGCAGAGAAGTGTGAATTCCACATCAACAGCACCACCTTCTTGGGGTTCCTACTCTCATCTAGTAACATACAGATGGACCCTGACTAGATAAAGGAGGTGAAGGATTGGCCTCAACCTGGAACCAGGAAGCTGCTCCAGAAGTTCCTTCTACCGGAAATTTATCCTAGGATAGAGCTTCATTGCTGATCTCCTACATCAGTTCACCTTTACCATCTGAGCCTACTCCTGAACCCAGGAAGTCAAACAGGCCTTCATCAACTCCAGGATCTCTTGCTGATTTTGCCAGACCATTCCTGCCTTTTTGGAAATGGAAATGGAATGGAAATGGAAATGGAAAATCGGATGCCCTCTCCCAGAAATACGCTCTAGGCTAGGCGAAGAGGAACCCACTTCTGAACACATCCTCCCAACCTCTTTGTTGGTCTGAACCCTTTGTCTGGATATTGAGAGGAAGGTTCAGCAAGCAACTTCTGGGCTAATGAATTCCCAACCATTTATGGTCTCAAGTCCTGCAATGGTGCCACAGCTTCCACTTATTCTGTCACCCCGCTGCACCCCACACTATGTTGGTCCTCCAGCAATGCTTCTAGTCAACCTCTATCGGGAAAGACATCCAAGAATCCGTGGTGGCTTGTCCCACCTGTGCCCAGCAGAAAACCCTAAAGACTTCTCCAGCCGGGGCTCCTTTGCCCTCTTCCTTTCCCTAGGTAACCATGGTTCCATATTTCTCTGGACTTCCTCTATCAGCTGACTACACCATTATCCTCTCTGTGGTTGACCAGTTTTGTAAAATGGGCAACCACAGAGAGGATAATGGTGTAGTCAGCTGATAGAGGAAGTCCAGAGAAATATGGAACCATGGTTACCTGCATGGAAGGGATCTACTTGGACCAAGATCCCAATTTTCTTCTAACTTTTTGATGGAGAAACTCTATGTCATCAGCCAACATGGGCCTCTCCCTTTTCAAGCCACCTATGGTTGCCAACTGTTGCTGTTCTTCATCCTGGAGCTGCAGGCCTCAGTCCTGTCCACCTTGGCTCTGGCCAAGTGATGTCAACATACCTAGAGAAAGGCCCACCCAGTGATACTCAAGTCTTCCATAAGCTACGCCCGATGAGCCAACTGTAACACCACACCTCATTATCATGTCAGCCAGAGGTTATGGCAATCCACCAGGGACCTGCCCCTTTCCCCATGTTTCATGTATCCTTTCCATATCTCAAAATAACTACCCAGTGGCAGTTTGACTCAAGCTCCCCAGAGCCAGATGGATTCACCTGACGTTCCATATACCAGTCTCAAGCCTGTCCAAGCCTGCTCACTGCTTATTTTACTATCGACCTGGATAATTGCATGCCCTGTGTATTTGTGTCTGCCTTTCGTTTCTGGATTAATGGACTGTCTGTTGACTTGGATTATTGTCTGCTCTATGTTGTTATCACTACTTATCGATTTTGAATTAAAATACTGTGTTTGGCAGAAGATTTTCTTCCTGCTCTTTCATCCCTGTTAATCCTGCATCCTTCCCTGTTTTCATTAAAGGTTATTATCTTTAACTCTGCCTTCTGTATTTGGGTCTGAATCTGCCATTTCTTGTCAAGTATGTTTTCATAGCAGGCTGTCCCAACACTAATGCTTAATTAAATTGTTATAATTCCAAAAAATGTTCAAAGCAGTGTGGAAGCTTACATGATCTTGGCTTGATGTTCATTTACATGCATGTCCTTGCAATCTAGTAAGAAAAAAGCTTAATGAATTTGAATGTGAATGAATACATTGCTGTGCAAGAACATGGTGTATAGGTGAAAATGCTTATTTTAGGAACAGTAATATGTTTGTGGGGGTGTGTGTGGAATGTAGAAAGAGATGTAGTGGTCAACATGAAAAACAAAAGCAACTATTATTCCTCCCCTGGTTGCATGAAAGAGATACTGGATATTGATCAGCTACCTTACTAATAAACCTAATGTAATTATTGTAATAGGTTTATTGTATTTCTCTCTCTCTCTCTCTCTCTCTCTCTCTCTCTCTCTTTCACTCTACGTTTGTCTCTTTTAGACATATAAAAATACATATATTGCAAACATCATTGTATATACTGATGTATTGCATTATATACTCCCCTCCTCGTACCGTCACCTTATTGTGGTGGAGGGGTTTGCGTGCCTGAATGATCCTAGGAGCTATGTTGTCTGGGGCTTTCTGCCCCTGGTAGGGACTCCCAAGGCAAACAGGTCCTGGGTGACGGGCCAGACAAAGAGCGGTTTAAATACCCCTTATGAGAAATTTCATATCAAGGTCCGTGACGTCGCCCGGTATGGCGCAACCGGGGCCCCACCCTGGAGCCAGGCCCGGGGTTGGGGCTCGCATGCGAGCGCCTGGTGGCCGGGTCTTACCCCACGGGGCCCGGCCGGGGCTTGCCTCCATGCACAGCTTGGGCTCTGGAACCCAACTCCTTGAGAGAGGCTGGACTCTCTACTACTCTGGAGTTGCCCGCAGTGAGAGGCGGTGGGCTGGTGTGGGCTTGCTCATAGCCCCCCAGCTCAGCAACCATGTGTTGGAGTTCACCCCGGTGAACGAGAGGGTCGTTTCCCTGCGCCTTCGGGTCGGTGATAGAGTCACCGACCCGACCCCCTTTTTTTTTTCAGTACTCATGGTACCAGGACACCATAGGTCGGAGGTCGATGATCGACTTTGTGGTTGTTTCATCTGACCTCCGGCCGTATGTCTTGGACACTCGGGTAAAGAGAGGGGCGGAGCTGTCAACTGAGTTGGATCCGATCGTGGGGGAGGAAGTTGGACAGACCTGGCAGACCCAAACATACTGTGAGGGTCTGCTGGGAATGTTTGACAGAGTTTCCAGTCAGAGAGATCTTCAACTCCCACCTCCGGCAGAGCTTCAACCAGATCCCGAGGGAGGTTGGAGACATTGAGTCCGAATGGACCATGTTCTCCACCTCCATTGTCGACACGGCCCCTCGGAGCTGTGGCCGTAAGGTCTCCGTTGCCTGTTGTGGCGCAATCCCCGAACCCGGTGGTGGACACCGGAAGTACGGGATGCCGTCAAGCTGAAGAAGGAGTCCTATCGAGCCTGGTTAGCTCAGGGGACTCTGGAGGCAGCTGATAGGTACCGGAGGGCCAAGTGAGCTTCAGCCCTGGTGGTTGCAGAGGCAAAAACTCGGGTTGGGAGGAGTTCGATGAGGCCATGGAGAAGGACTATCGGTTGGCCTCGAAGAAATTCTGGCAAACTGTCCGGCGCCTCAGGACGGGGAAGCAGTGCCCTGCGCACACTGTTTACAGTGGGAGTGGGAATCTGCTGACTTCAACTGGGGACATTCTCGGACGGTGGAAGGAGTACTTCGAGGTTCTCCTCAACCCCACCGACATGTCTTCCACTGAGGAAGCAGAGGCCGAGGGCTCAGTTGTGGACTCATCGATCCCCCAAGCTGAGGTCACTGAGGTAGTTCAGAAGCTCCTCAGTGGCAAGACACCGGGGGTGGATGAGATCCGCCCTGAGTACCTCAAGTCTCTGGATGTTGTGGGGCTGTCTTGGTTGACACGCCTCTGCAACATCGCGTGGCGGCTGGGGACAGTGTCTCTGGAGTGGCAGACTGGGGTGGTGGTCCCTCTGTTTAAGAAGGGGGACCGGAGGGTGTGTTCCAATAAAGGGGGATCACACTCTTCAGCCTCCCCGGAAAAGTCTATGCCAGGGTACTGGAGAGGAGAATTCGGCCGATAGTCGAACCTCGGATTCAGGAGGAACAATGCGGGTTTCGTCCCGGTCGTGGAACACTGGACTATCTCTATACCCTCGCCAGGTTGCTGGAAGGTTCATGGGAGTTTGCCCAACCAGTCCACATGTGCTTTGTGGATCTGGAGAAGGCATTCGACTGTGTCCCTCGTGGTGACCTGTGGGGGGTGCTCTGGGAGTATGGGGTCCGGGGCCCTCTGCTAAGGGCTGTTTGGTTCGCATTGCCGGCAGTAAGTCAGACTTGTTTCCGGTGCATGTTAGACTCCGGCAGGGCTGCCCTTTGTCACCGGTCCTGTTCATTATCTAAATGGACAGGATTTCTAGGCGCAGTCGGGGGCCAGAGGGAGTCCGGTTTGGGGACCACAGGATTTCGTCTCTGCTTTTTGCAGATGATGTTGTCCTGTTGGCTTCCTCAAATCAGGACCTTCAGCATGCACTGGGATGGTTTGCAGGCGAGTGTGAAGCGGCGGGAATGAGAATCAGCACCTCCAAGTCCGAGGCCATGGTTCTCAACCGGAAAAGGGTGGTTTGCCCCCTTCAGGTTGGTGGAGAGCTCCTGCCTCAAGTGGAGGAGTTTAAGTATCTTGGGGTCTTGTTCACGAGTGAGGGAAGGATAGAGCGGGAGATCGACAGGCGGATCGGTGTATCTTCTGCTGTGATGCGGTCGATATACCGGTCTGTTGTGGTGAAGAAAGAGCTGAGCTGTAAGGCGAAGCTCTCTATTTACCAGTCGATCTACGTTTCTACCCTCACCTATGGTCATGAGCTTTGGGTCATGACCGAAAGGACAAGATTCCGGATACAGGCAGCCGAAATGAGTTTCCTCCGCAGGGTCGCTGGGCACTCCCTTAGAGATAGGGTGAGGAGCTCGGTCACTCGGGAGGAGCTCAGAGTAGAGCCGCTGCTCCTCCACATTGAGAGGAGTCAGCTAAGGTGGCTCGGGCATCTGTTCCGGATGCCTCCTGGACGCCTCCCTGGGGAGGTGTTCCAGGCATGTCCAACTGGGAGGAGGCCCCGGGGAAGACCTAGGACACGCTGGAGGAATTATGTCTCTCAGCTGGTCTGGGAATGCCTCGGTATTCCCCCGGAAGAGCTGGAGGAAGTGTCTGGAGAGAGGGAAGTCTGGGCGTCCCTGCTTAGACTGCTGCCCCCGCGACCCGGCCCCATATAAGCGGTAGAAAATGGATGGATTTTAACATGTAGATATGTGAAACTTGAATAATAGTAGCTGAGTCTGTTTTAGATATCAGTGTGTGTTATAAATGATATAAATCAGTGTGTGTTAGAAATTTATATAATTTTTTTATACTAATAATTATAGTAACAAGAATTAAGGAGCAATGAACAAGAAAGGAAAATAACAAGAAAAGGACATCCCTCATTTGTTTTGCTAAAATGTGGCAAAATGTTTTATTGTGCATTTGGTACAATGATTTTTCACCCAAAGTAAACCATGGCCATGATGAAATGTGGTTGTGGTGGCAATGTGCTATTGGCCCAGTTTCATCCATCCATCCATCTATTTTCTGTACCGCTTATTCTACACAGAGTCACAAGGTGCCTGGAGCTTATGCCAGGGACTTTTGGGGAACAAAAGGCAGGTGACAGCCTGGACAGAATGCCAGCCCAAGGCAGGGCACGATATCATGCCCTTTCACACCAATCTACCAATCACCATACCTCTGTTAGCTAGCTGAAGGTGATGAAAAATGTCACCTTCCAAGCACAAATACAACTCAAAGCACGAATCTATGCAAATAAAGGAATGGCTTCAGAAGTAGAATATCAACATTTTTGAATGAAAGTGCCCAGGTTTTAATCCTTTGATATGATTGAAAAGAGCTATGCACAGGAGATCTCCTTGTAATTTGATAGATCTGGATTGTTTTTCACATTGTGTGATACATCAAATATACCTGCTTTTTAACAGGGGTGTATTTATATCAGTTTTCATTTTGAATAGACAATAAGAACTATAGAATTATAGCCTTATTTTACCTCCTTTTCACATTTAATTTACATTTATATTTGTCTGATAATTACTGGCTGTTGATTTTTTTCTTTGTTTGTGTTATGGCTTGAGCTTGCAGTAAGGACTAGATTGTATCAGATATTGATGGTTAAGGTGAAAGAGTCAGTGGGGCCAGACAGTGCCCTTGACCTTGGGGTCTTGCCCTTGGGTCTTTAGTCTGGATTTAAGGTTAGTAATAAATCTCTGCCATTACTTTGTCTGGCCAATAGGACAGGTCACAGTAATGAAAAATATAAATGCTGCCACAATTTCACACATAAACACATATAGGCTTATTTTAAACATACGGCATGCATTTGTGTGTGCATAAGACTGTATAAAAACTCCCACTTCTATGGATTTGCAGGATTGTTTTTTTTTCATCTAATAAAGGCTTTCCTTGTCTAATGAGCACAAGCCCACGCAATATAGTGAAAAGAAACAATACACATCAGGATCTACAGTATATCCTCAATTATGGCCTATAGAAGAACCTGCTGAGATCAGTGATGCCAATGTTAGAGGCCCATTATTCCAGTCTCAAACTCTAATACAAATAATTCTCTGAGTATTTAGCAGATTGACATTGTAGTGGTTGACCTGACACACATTAACAGAACGCTGTGAATTTATATGGCACATAAGTAAGACTGCTGCTTGGTGTTATCCCAGGTTTTGCACCTTAAGTCGCTAATCTGATCCAAACACATTCAAGTCAAGAAGTTAAGTCAAGAAGCTTTTATTGTCATTTCAATCATATATGGCTGACGCAGTACATGGTGAAATGAGACAATGTTTCTCCAGGATCTTGGTGCTACATAGAACAAAGAAGTGTATCTGTGCAAACAAACTATAGAAAACACTACAAGACAATACACAAAGACAATATACAGTACAAAAGCAGTGCTGATCAGATTACAGTACATACTGTTTATTCTATAGTACATGTGCAAAAATACAGGAATGAACACAATATAATAGCAGCAGTTGTATGAGGTATTGTAATGAGTTGTGCAAAACAGCAATTGACTGATTGTGTAAGACAGCATTTGCAAAGAGCAAAAACAGTGTGCAAAAACAGCATGTACACAGTTTGATATGGGTGGTGCTGTAGACATGGATGTATGTTGGAATAGTGTGTATTTGGTGCAGATCAGTGCAGTCCACACAGTACAGTGTGTGCGTGTGTGTGTGTGTTTGTGTGTTATGTGCTTGGTACAGTTCAGTTCAGTTCAGTTGAGTGTTTGGTGAACTGGGATGTCTGAATGCTGTCTGCTTACCACCCTTGCAAGTCGCTCAGGTTTGCAGGAGTGGAGGGACACTTTGCACCCCAGGAAGCCTTCATATCTATGTCACCTTTTGGCTACCTATTAGTTCCTCAGAAGCTCTTGGGTGCACTATTATAAACTGTTGTAGAAATTATTATTATTTACCGTCACCTTCGGCTTGATCATTAGGGATAGATGTTAGAGATATATTGTATTTTAAATATTAAATTAATTTTAAAGTTTAAATTTATGTATTCATTTATTTATTTTTATTCATATTTTCTTCTTCTTTTTATTATTATATATATTTTTGTTTTTCTTTGCCTATACTTATGTAAAGCTGCTTTGAAACAATGTGAAATAAAAGTGCTATACAAATAAATTGAATAAACTGAATTGAGTCTGGGGGCTTAGTGGTTAGCACGTTCGCCTCACACCTCCAGGGTCGGGGTTCGATTCCCGCCTCCACCTTGTGTGTTTGGAGTTTGCATGTTCTCCCCGTGCCTCGGGGGTTTCCTCCGGGTACTCCGGTTTCCTCCCCCGGTCCAAAGACATGCATGGTAGGTTGATTGGCATCTCTGGAAAATTGTCCCTAGTGTGTGATTGCGTGAGTGAATGTGTGTGTGTGCCCTGCGATGGGTTGGCACTCCGTCCAGGGTGTATCCTGCCTTGATGCCCAATGACGCCTGAGATAAGCACAGGCTGCCCGTGATCCGAGGTAGTTCGGATAAGCGGTAGAAAATGAATGAATGAATTGAGTCTGATGGCTTGTGGGAAGAAGCTGATACACAGTCTGGTCGCGAGGGCCCAAATGCTTCTGGACCTTTATCCAGATGGCAGGAGGGTGAAAAGTGTGTGTGAGGGGTGTGTGGGGTAATCCAGAATGCTGTTGGCTTTTTAGATGCAGCTTGTGAAATCAAATCAAAAGAAATTTGGTGCTCTTGACAATCTCTATGGAGGATCCGTCAATGTTCAGAGGAGAGTGGTCGCTCTGTGCTCTTTTGAAGTCAACAACCATCTCTTTATTTTTATCAGAATTAAGAGACAGGTTGTTGGTGCTACACCAGGCAGTTAGCTGTTGCACCTCCTCTTTGTATGCTGATACATTGTTCTTGCTGATGAGACCCACCATGGTCATGTCATCTGCAAATTTGATGATATGGTTTGAGCTGTGCATTGCAACACAGTCATGAGTCAGCAAAATGAACAACAGTAGGCTGAGGGGCTCCAGTGCTCCAGTGCTCTTGATCCAAACTGACTGAGGTCAGTCAGTCCACATTTTCCACACTACCAGGTGGATACATATTCATTCATTCACTCTCTCACTTACTCATTTTCTACCACTTATCCGAACTACCTCGGGTCACGGGGAGCCTGTGCCTATCTCAGGCGTCCTCGGTCATCAAGGCAGGATACACCCTGGACGGAGTGCCAACCCATTGCAGGGCACCTACACACACACACTCATTCACTCACGCAATCACACACTATGGACAATTTTCCAGAGATGCCAATCAACCTACCATGCATGTGTTACCCGAAGGGAAACTCCTGAGGCACGGGGAGAACATGCAAACTCCACATACACAAGGCGGAGGCGGGAATCGATCCCCCATCATGTGAGGCGAACATGCTAACCACTAAGCCACCATGCCCCCAATATGTATTAATTAAATTTAATTTACATATTCAGCAACTTTACATGCTATAAATCCAGAGAAGTCTCATGTCAATTGCATTTTATTTGGCCACATTCACACTGCAGGTAAAAGTGGCCCAAATCTGATTTTTTGGGGGGGTCAAGTGACCAGGTCAGACTTCTTCAGGAGTAATGTGAACACTCAAATCTAGCCCAGATCTGATTTTTTCAAATCAGATTCAGACCACTTCCATATGTGGTCCTGAATCAGACCCAAATCTGATTCAGGGTAATGAGTAATGTAATGAGTAATGAGTCTGTCTGTGTTTTGCCCTGTTTCTGTCTGCTGGTCTCCCCTCAGGTGTGTCGTCTCAGTCTCTGATTGTCTCTGCGTTGTGATTGGTTCCTTTTTGGTATATCTACTCTGTTTGTTCACTTCCCTGCTGTTTGTTGTTATGGTGTGTTCATGTCTATGTTCCTGTTTCCTGTTTCGCTCAGTGTTCTGCCCTGTTTTGCCTGCTTGTCTGTTTGCCTGTTTCTTGTTTTGGTTTATTAAAAGTTTGAACAGCATTTGGATCCTCACTCGTCTTTGCCTTACCGCGACACAAGGCGGATTTGATGCGACTTTTACGTCAATCTACATCGACATTCGCCACAATTATGCGCCTGCGAGTACGCACACAAACGTGACTACTCCTACAAAATGGATCAAATAATCAAAAGTTGCCCTCGACATCCGAACATTTTCAAAACACCGTCTCTGTGCTGCCATTACACAAACATTTAGAAAGAAAAGCGAAAGTGCTTACTTCCTCCATAACCTCTCCAACTTTAGTGCAACGGCGTGCTGTGTGTGACGTCATTGTTATTGTTCGTTTGCGCTTGCGGGTCAGTTCGAAACAGCAAACAGTTCACACTGGTATCTGATATAGGCCACATTTTAAAAGGTAATGTGAACAGCCAAACAAAAAAATCAGATCTGAGCAAAATATCCGAATTGAGCATTAAGATTTGCAGTGTGAACGCGGCTATAATGTGCATTTAAACATCTGGGGTGACTAGCTGTAAGTGTTTACAGATAGCCAGTGTCCCTGATTGTTTATACATTTCTCAAAGTGTAAAAAAAGGTGAATGAATGAATGAATTGCTGGATTACCTTAACAGACTGTGCTAGAGTCAATATTGAGTTATCAAGAAAAAAGAACATTCAAACATTTCAGCTACATGTTATTTAATCACCGCTCAAGCAATGTCAGACAGCCAAATCACAGAGCTGTACTTGCTTAGAAAAACCTTATATGGCCTTCATTCCAGACAATAGTAACAAGCCAGACAGCACTCTAACTGCTTCACAGTGATTGCCTGAGTGAGAATAGCTCGGAGAATGTGTTATCTAGCTGTGCTTTTATGTGTCAGTTTTATACCCAAGCAGGCACTTGAAGAAGTGCAACTATTTTATTTCATATTTTACACCACATAAATAAATGATATGTGTGGTGGTCTGGGAAAACCGGTCAGATGTTGCTGTGGCAAACAACCAAAAAAGATTAAGATACAGTTTATAACTTTGATGCCTCTACTCTAGAAATTATAAACATATTTCTCCAGTAAACTGCATGTAGCAGTCTGCATAATCCAATCGGCTGGTCTTATCAGTCTGCTTAATCATTGCTAGCCAAATGTGATTTCCTCACATAGTGAATGATCATGATTGATCAGTTTGTTTGATAGCTGCAATATGCACCTTTGCAATATGTGGTAACGTAGTGGTTAAGGTCTTGGTCTAGTGATTTTGTAGGTTTTGAGTTTAAATCCCTGGTCCAACAAGCTGCCACTGCTGGGCCCCGTCTTGTACAAAAAGAGATAAAAATGTAGGTCACTCTGGATAATGATGTTTGCCAAATCCTGTAAATATTGACCTTTGCCTAACAAAATTAACCTTGCTTGTGACTGAAATATATTTCAGTTCAGGAAAATTTGTAGCATTCAATAAGTTACTGCTGAGTTGAAAACAACTGGGGGACCCTCTTTGATGTTCTAATAACTCGACTAGAGCATTAGTGAGGTGAGGTACTGATATTAGGTGAGGAGGCCAGTCGGCTTTCCAGTTCATCCCACTGGTGTATTCAGTGGGATTGAGGTCAGGGCTTTATGCAGATGGATACTTGGGTTCTACTTCAATTTGGTAAATCATATCATCATGAAGCTTGCTTTGGGCCCAGGAGCACTATAACATGTTTGGCCCGATTAGTTCCAGAAAACTACATCACTGTCTCTCTTTTCATTTTTTGTTTATTTTCAACCCTAAAAGGTTGAAGACACTGGTTACACAGGAAGTTAGACACTGAAGACTATATATTTGGTAACAGGACACATTTTTGTTGTGAAAAGAGGCAAAGTCTTACAGATTCTTGATCAAAAAATAGAACATTTAATTGGTTTCTTTGTGCCTACTACCTCAGAGTAGAAAAAAAGTTTAATCACGTAATTCAAGCCTCAAACCTATTGCTGTGCAGCCTTGATGGAGCTGGCTTCCAGATCAAATACTGAGAGCTGTGTCACTGCACTCTCTTGCGTTTCATCTGCACACTGTTATTTGTTCAGGCTGTCTCCTGAAGGCCTGCAGTTTCATTGGATTAATTGGATTATGTGCCACAGGAGAGCAACTCTAGATGCTGCACAAACAGAGCTAATAAAATGTGTGCTGGAATTAGCCCTATCATTTTCACAGCAAGATTAATAGAGAGTATGTTGGAATTAAATGAGCGCAGTCCTTAGTTGTTACTTTTGATAGTTACTGTTCACTGCAGCTGTGTAGTCAGTAATGATACAGACAATGACATCCATGAAAGCAGTGTAGAAGAGACAATAAAGTAAGTTAAACAAATTTGGGTGATAATTTGTGTAAAATTGTGATTTATTTTATTTAAAAAATAGTACTTTTAGTATTATAGTATGAACAGTGAAAGAAAATCTAATATTTACTCACTCACTCACTCATTTTCTACCACTTATCCGAACTACCTCGGGTCACAGGGAGCCTGTGCCTATCTCAGGCGTCATCGGGCATCAAGGCAGGATACACCCTGGACGGAGTGCCAACCCATCGCAGGGCACACACACTCTCATTCACTCACGCACTCACACACTAGGGACAATTTTCCAGAGATGCCAATCAACCTACCATGCATGTCTTTGGACCGGGGGAGGAAACCGGAGTACCCGGAGGAAACCCCCGAGGCACGGGGAGAACATGCAAACTCCACACACACAAGGCGGAGGCGGGAATCGAACCCCCAACCCTGGAGGTGTGAGGCGAACGTGCTAACTACTAAGCCACCGTGCCCCCTCTAATATTTATTAAATTTATTTCCTATTACAATTACAAATAGGAGATTATTTTCAACACAGAGTTGTTCCATTCTCAAATCTGATTAGTCAGAAGAAACTTTTTTCATTATTATTATTATTATTATTATTATTATATTTTATTTTTATTTATTTATTTTTTGCATTACTGTCTGCCTCAAACTATTCTGTCTGTAAGATAAAGGACAGTTTTTTATTATGTATAATTGTGTTATAACAACGACGCTGAGATATAACAAAAGTGCTGGTTAGTGACTTTTAATAACAGATCAGGCAACAATTCCAAAATGTAAACCAAATTCGAAAGTGAAGAAACAGGTAGTAAGGTGATCAGCAAATAGGTAGGGTGAAAAAAAAATATTAAACAATGCAAAAACCATCCATCCATCCATCTATTCTCTACAATGCTTATCCTGCTTCATGGGGAAGGCAGGGACTCTCAGCAGACTACATGGAGACTCGGGGCACAAGTCAGGAACAGAATGTGCTAGCGAAAGTGAGTGTACATTGTGGGAAATGGAGTCCAGTGGGGCCATGTTTCTAGGTCGCATTGTGGTTGTGATCACAAAGGTTGTGGTTTGGGTAGACCTAGTCTCAGCCTCAGACATCATGCCGTTGGCTGAACATCTGATATTACACACAAAATTGGCAACACTTCAGGAGTTTCGCAGGCATCATCTGATCGGTTTCTACGGGATTTCTGTGAGATGTGTGTGTCACATTTTTTAACACTCGACTGGAAACGTAGCCATTGTGACACTCTACTTCCCTCACAGTTGAGTCACATTTGAGAAAATATCATTTTTGACTGGAGTATCAGTCTGTATACAGGAGGTGTTTAACATAATCCTGTCACCAGTAGGTCATCAGTAGCACTATGAGAGCAGAGAGAGCTCAGGCTAATTGAGTCCCATTGCTCTGTATGTGAGTGAGATTTAATTACACATTCACTCAGCCTCTGCCTCAGGAGCTGGATAGCATGCACACACAAACACACACACACATGCTAGGAAGTGAAGTCGTGTGCTTAATAAAACTGATTCAAAAGCATCCAGAGCTAGCAATGGTTCAGTGTGTTGCTGTGCCTCGATACACACAAAAACACACATCGTTGCTGCTCTCAGAAATTGAGGACTAGTCCATTTATGCGTCCCCGTTTATGCTTGACCTTTTTTGTCAGCATGCCCTCCTCAGCTCGCCTTGACCTTTGTGCCGTCTGTGTTGGAGCTGCAGTGGGATTTGATTGTGATTGCAGCTCTCATACTCCTGCTGCATGATTTATTCACCAGCTAATCTCTGTCTCCAACCCCCATACACTCACACACACACACAGACATACAGACAAACACAGTGCATTGCTCACAATCCCCTGGGGTGAGCACACACCACACCACACCACACCCACAAACACACACACAGACACACACATGCAGATCTAAAGCGCACTCACTGAATCTCCTCCTTCTCTTCTTCTGTGCGCAGTGAAACACAGATCACGTCACTGGCTCTCTCAGCTCTGGTTGTTTGCATTTCATTAGCTGTAGTGGGGATGCAAGCAGAGCGTACTTACATGTACACGCAAGCACATGCATTTAAATCAAGCAAAACAAACACATTCCCCTGACCATTCACTATGTCACAAATGCTTACACATGTTGTGTGTAATGATTGCATTGGCTTTGCATTGTTTGAATCTCATTAGCACATCCACACAAATGAGGGTGTCTCTTCCTTAAAGGACCATGTCTTCACTCTTCTTACATGAAAATATAATTTTATATATTATAGCTGTTATGGAAGTGCTGATAAATCAATTTGCAAAATAAATATGTGTAACATTTGACATTTTCAGATCTTTTAAGTATGTACCCAGTCTTAACATGTACAACGTGCATGTCAACTCAGTTCAAATCACTGATTGTGGAACTGAGAGCATACAGCATGGAAGCCTGTGTCTATAATCAGATTCCTATGATGTTATAGCTCACTGAGCTACTGTCTTTGGACGCTGCTTTTAGATGCTATACATCTACAGCAGTGTCTGGGACGCATCTATCTTTTTTCTTGTGTGTTATCTTTTCTTCTTTTTGTTGTCAAAGTGGAGTTTTAAGAAATTCTGAGAGTGGCTGTGGGGATTTGTGTTAATTCAGCCAGTAGAGCATTAGTGAGATCAGGTTCAGATGTTAGGTGAGGTGGTCTGGGGTTCAGTCGCTGTTCCAGTTCATCCGAAAGGTGTTCATTGGGGTTGAGTCAGAGATAAGGCTCTGTGCAGTTCTACTACTTCAACCTCGGCAAAGCATGTCTTCATAGACTTTGTGCTTGGGGTGGGACATGATTGGGTCATTTTAGTACTCTCTCACTCCTCACTCTCTCACTCATTTTTTACCGCTTATTCCACACACACTTATAGTTCCACACACACACTCTCATTCACTCACGCACTCACACACTACGGACAATTTTCCAGAGATGCCAATCAATGTATAAATGCTACAACATGCAAAGACATCCTTCCTAATTGTGTGCCTCCAGCTGTTTGTCAGATGTATACAAACATTTGCCCATATAGTGTATCATGCTAGCTACCATTTTTGAGATTAAACTAATTCTGTTGGTAGTTAGCATTAACTAAACCTTTACCATTCCTTGGTTTCTAGGATTCTGAGCATCCACACAAGGTTGTGAATAGTCAAGTGTCCATATACTTTTGGCCATACAGAATGTCACATAGTGTGTGTGTGTGTGTGTGTGTGTGTTTGTGTGTGTCTGTGTCCGTGTGTGTGTGTAATTCCAGTAATTTGTGCCATTGCAGCACACTGGCCATAGATAAGTTGCCATTTCTTTTGTCTTAACTGATCGGCTGATCTTATCATTCTTAATTTATGGATTTTATGGAAACCTGTCATGTGAGGTTTGTGTTAATTAGTCTCCTTATAAACCTCCTTATAAAGCTCCTCTAGGTTTTTAACTAACTGGGTTTTCATGCATACTGTACCACTCCTCTTGTGGAAAAGCTCCTTAGGAATACATTTGCTCATATCCAGCTTGAGGCGCACAGTTAATAATGTTCATTTCCACATGTAAAAAGAAAAACACTGTGGAAGCTCAGCTTTGTCATTCCTACATGCTGTTCTATCATTAACCATGTGACAAGTTGTGACCACGCTGTTAATAAGTATGTGATCCGACACACACTCATATACCCACGCAATCAGGCACATATATATAATTCTAATTTTAATATCATCAGACGTTTCTAAGTAATTTTACATTTTTCTCACATCATGTGCTCACCTGAACATGGGGCAGAAAAGGTGGCTATGAAATGATGCTGGTGGGAGATTCTAACACCTTGTTGGATAGTTTGTTGATACTCTCTGGTTATTCTAATTGAGTGCAATAATTAAAAGAATCATGAACTGGATTTGGGGCTCTTTCTGTAAAGGCGGGATTAATTCAAACTGAAATTTTATTAATTGCACACGCAATCATACACACTACCACATGCAGTCAAATGTTTTTTTGTTTTTTTTTAATTATTGTTGTTATTTTTTATAGCTTTTTTCCTTCGAATAGAGTCTAACAGAGTAGGGTCAAAAAAGTGTGGCAGGGTTAAAAAAAGAAAGGAAATATAATACAATAATACAATAAACAAAAAAATGAACAAAATAAGACAGTAAGAGATAATATGAGATTAAATAATATGAGGTACAATGCAGTTTGCTGGGTAAAATCGAGTAGTTCAAAATGAATTGATAAAGTTAATTAGACTGGTGGAAGATTAAATAGAAAAAAATGCAGCATATGAGAAGGATACAGTGACGAAATACAAAGAATAGAATGACTCTTATGAATAAAGGGCATATGTGTAATTGTGTGCAGTTTTACTGTAAAATTCTATGTGAACAGTTAGTTGAAGTTTGTACAAAGAGTCTGTTGTGTTTTGGATTAGTGATTAGTATTCATGCATGCATGGTTATGGTAGCCATACATATTTGGGGCTATAGAGAGCGAAACTAAATTGTAGAGTAAAGTTTTTAAATTGTAAAGTTTTTAAATTTGTAACAATTTCATACAAAATAATTAAGTGTTATTAATATTAAGTGTTAATATTACATGTTTATGTAATCTGTTATGGTATAGTTTTAAATATTACACTGTAAAAAATTTCACTGTTAAATTACAGTAATATACTGGCAGCTAGATTTGCCTGCATAAAGTTGTCATTTTACAGATTACCTACTGTAATTTACAATAACAGTTTTTTACTGTACAAATATTACGGGACTGTGCTGTAAAAATAAAAAGAGAGCTGCACAGTATAATACCGTCAGATGTTTGGTTGCATTATACTGTTATTTTAGTGTTCCTGCTGTAATTTTAATAAACTGTTTACTGTTTTTTAATATAAACTATACTGTAGAATGTGATCTTTATATTGTAACTTAAAATTGCTTGCAAAAAAAGTCTCAAACAAAGGATGACGATAATACACAGTTTTTATTAAATATAATAAACAACACAATGCCGTGACTTTTTTCTTAACTGAACTGCTGAACACAATGCTGTAACATCACCTTCAATTAAAATAAACTATAATATAAAAAAATTAAATAAAGCCCCACTCAAAGTCCATGAGGTTTTTGATGAGGGTGGCCACATGGGGATTCACAGTTGCTGCCTTTTTCTGGACAAGCTTTCCTGTCTTCTTGGACACCTTCACCTGGCTGGCTTTTGTTCCCCTCTCAGGGTTCACACCAATTAAGTGTCTACAAAAGTACAATGAGATAAGTTAAGATTAATTGCAATGAAGACAGATTAAACTCACTGTATTCACAGTATAAATATTCTAGGTTGTTGTCATTATGGCAGTATCTGCATAATTTTATTTCAATGCTGTCCTTAAATGGGTTCAAAACTGTATTTTGAATGTAAAATAAAGTTCTACCTTTATTTCTCAAAAACACATCTCTCTCAAAGTGACACAAGTCTCTCAAATCAACTAATCATGCTAATAGATTAGACTGTTCAGGGGTGCGTTTCCCAAAACCATAGTTGCTAACTAAGTTAGCAACTTTGTTGGTTGCAATGCAATTTCCCATTGCCAACCAACTAAGTTGCTAACAGGTTAGCAACTATGGTTTTGGGAAACGCACCCCAGAGTGGCCGTGCTGTGGCATGAAGCTTTACACATGGCTGGTAAGTGTAGCTGAGAGACTGATCAACACTTGTGTTTTCCCGTATCGATTACTGCAATGCCTTGTTGGCTGGGGTGTCTAAAGCTACCTTAAATAAATTACAGGTAGTGTAAAATTCGGCGGCGAGAATACTTACTAGAACAAAGTTAAAAGATCACATTACTCCCATTTTGGAGTCCTTGCACTGGCTCCCCGTTAGGTTTAGGGTTGATTTTAAGATTCTGATGCTTACCTACAAGGCCTTACATGAGTTAGCTCCTCAATATTTGGCTGATCTTTTAATTCCTTATATTCCATCTCGCAATCTTCGTTCTTCTGAAACTAGTTTTTTAACTGTTCCTTTAACTCGTTTAAAATCAATGGGAGATAGGGCTTTGTCTTCACTAGCTCCAAAACTGTGGAATTCATTACCAACTGAGATAAGGCAAGCAACATCTCTTGGCACTTTTAAATCTCTGCTTAAAACTTATTTTTTTAGGGTAGCTTTTAATTTGTCTAATGGTAATTTTACATAGTGCTTATTTTATTGTCTATTTTTGTTGCTTTCATTTTAATCATTATACTATGTGTGTAATTTTGTTGATTTTATTTTGCTTTTGTAAAGCGCTTTGAGATGTTCTTTTAAAAGGCGCTATAGAAAATAAAGGTTATTATTATTATATTATTATGACAATATAATTAAGTTTAAAAGGAACAACTGCCAATAACAGAACCATGGAGACTGTATTTTCAATTTTTTTTTTGTTGAAGCTTTAGAAACATAAGTGAGGATATTTCTAACTCAAAAAAGCTGATGGGACATTGTAAATTTTGATGGAACTTCACTCTTAGAACGAATGTGTTAAAAACAAAACATTAGTGTTCGAATTAGAATCCACCCATCTCTGTGTTATTATTGAAACAACACATTTTGTGTTACTTTTAACACAAAATTAACACAAAATGTGTTAAAATTACACATTATGTATTAAAAGCTTAACGCACAAAGATGTGTAAAAAATTAACACATCCTTTCTAAGAGTGTTGAGCTCACGGTATTGTCCATTGCTTTCTGTTAAAATTAAAGTAGCATGCAGAGGAAACTGACTAGACACTCAAACTACTATTGCACCAATGTTATGTTGAGGTATACACCATGATATGGCCAGTCTAAAATGTCCTTTCCCTTAACAAAGCTGTGCTTTGAGGTGCTTCTGTGTTTGAGAGAAATAAAGAAGGAGAGAGGTAGGGTAGGGCAGGGTGGGAGGTAATGAGAGAGAATTTACCTTTGAACAAACTCCAGTGTCCTTGCAGCTTCCTCTTGGTATTGCAAGTTGAACACATAGTAGGTGGCGAAAACTGCAGCCAGCCCTCTGATGAAGCTTTGGTGGATGCCTTCACAGATGATGTTGTTTTCAATGCTGATCATCCAACCTCCAAGTGTGACTTCATCACCAGCAACTGATGCAGACAACAATTATAGTTAATGTCCCAAAACACTATCAGATATTATAGCTGCAAATCCATTACTTGGAAAAGCTAATGAGATTCATTTCAGAAAGAGAGGAATTAGACAGACTGACAGACTTTTCTATACAGTTTTATTGTTCTATACTCCATTCCTTACAGTGACACTTACCCAGCAGTATCAGCCTTGGACTAGCAGGGAGAGTCAGGATGTGCTCAACATCTACTGCAGTGGCAGAAATCTGTAGAAAATGAACAATGATATGGAAATTAAGAATGAAATTGTGTGTACAGTCATAGCAGGCATCAAATACGTCTTACTTAAGTAATACTTAAACAAACTGAATAATAACAAACACAACTTACATCAGCACAGAGTATCAGTCCCTCTATTCTCTCATCAAAGTAGGCCATCAGCAGCTGGATGAAAGTCAGCTCCGCATCTTCACCCTCGGAGATGACAGGCTTGTTCTTTGCTTTGGTCATCAAATACTTCACTATTCCTTGCCCACATTCTTTAAGGGATAGTTCCAAGGCACTTAACACACTAATGTCTGTAAGTAACTCGAAGTGGCAGAAGATACCCACTTTGAGTAAAGAGGTAAGGCCACTGGATTCTCAAATTTTGAATGGAAGGGGCTGGAGTCTCATTAATTTTATTATGCTGAAGACAGAATGTTGTTTTCATGAGGTTTATCACTTCAGCCTTCTCACCACTGTGAATACCTTCCTGTCTGTAAATGTTCCCCAGTTGTTGCCGCTTCTGTTCCAGTGTATCATGAGTTTCTTCTAATGGCAGTTCTGGGTTAAATTGTTTGCATCCATAAGAATCACTTGGCCTCCGCAGTTGTCCAGACAGTTGTCTTGATGTTCTGTGTTGTTTCAATGTCCCTGCACGGTTAACATTCTCAATCCTTGTTTTTACCTGAGAAAGGAGTGAAGTAAATCCACCACCAATGATAACACCTCCTGGCATCATATCCGCAAAACTACTCGGGTACTGTTTAACAATATTACGGCAGATGATGAGACATTCATTACGTGTTGGATTAGCATCATGTTTTTCTTATTT
Organism: Tachysurus vachellii; assembly: GCF_030014155.1. Taxonomy (NCBI): domain Eukaryota; kingdom Metazoa; phylum Chordata; class Actinopteri; order Siluriformes; family Bagridae; genus Tachysurus; species Tachysurus vachellii. The sequence goes on from NC_083477.1 coordinate 15,699,022, forward strand.
CATCCACCAGGATGCACGTCATCTGGCGTTGCTTGTCAGGAGCAGGTCGCTTGCCGTTAGCAATGGCTAACTGCACTTCCTCAGGCATTTTATCCCAAAGAATCTCAAAGGTTTTGTGTCAATTACTGGATATGTTGGCTGGTTGACTCACCCTGCTCAAAGTACAACGTGATGATGCTGGTGAAGGGCTTGACAATGAAGATGAAGAGGAAAAAGGCAGTGTACTGGAGCCAGAATATAGACTTGTTTGTGTTGAGTCAAGTGGCAAGACTTCGAGATCAAGTGTGACTGTTAAAGTTTCTAAAACATAAAATAAAATCAAATAGGCACATATTTATTTTCAAAAACCAAATACAGCTGAATGTAAACAGACTTGTTATTTAATAATTCATGTTGCTTTAACTGGACAGTCACAGAACAAATACTAAAACTAGAATAATAACAATAATTACCATTTCTGAATGTCTCCTGAAGCTTCCTTTGGTGTATGACAGGTATAAAGTCTCTGAGATCATCCTGCTGTACATACTTGAGGTCTTCTAATGATTCCACACCTGAGCTTTGAAGTCCAGTGATAATCTGATTTTGAATATCCTCAGACAATATCAATAAATAATCACACGTCAGTCAGACATTTGATTAGATTACAAATTAATGTTAAATACAAATAAAGATACTAACTAATGTAGCTAGTTGCTAATTCGTTTAACGAGCAGCCCCAAATATGTAAAAATCAATACATAATTTTTAGTAATGGTTCAAAAATAAGCAAATATATTTAACATTTTTCAATTATTTCACTTAGAAACACAGACTTCGTTCAGTTTGTGCTTACCTTCATATACAGGCGAGGAGTAAAAAACACGTGAATTCACCGATCCTTAGGTGCTGGCAGGGTCACAGTCGGAGTGAAAATGGATTGATCATCTTTAATTCTGCTTCCTTCTCATATAATAAAATGCAGAAAAACAGTGTCTTGTACTGTAAAACTGAACAGTAGCCTGCTGTTATTAGTTTGCTTGTCAAATTAATTTTCATTTACAGTATTCAGCTGTATTTATGAGAAACGGTAAATTACTGTCCAAAATTCCCTGTTTTTTTACAGCAATTTTTTACAGTGTACTGATACTAAAATATTCTTGATTTCTGGTGTGTGGCAATTATTTAAATGACGGAGGAGAGGACTGACATTAACAAAAATACAGTGAAAGAACACTCGTGCTTGCTTGTTCGCATTCAAATACACATCACCTCTAACTGAGTCAACACAGCATCAGGAAGTCATGTGCACCACCAACATCTCCACCACTATCAACAACAAATCATTAGAAACCCTGTTATCACAGTCAGAGCAGACTGAGAATGCTTTTCCATAATGCCTGTCCTGGTTATGGATGATCACACACACTGAGCGCAGTGACTTGATTACATTCAGCCACATTTATACACCTGTCTGTGGTCTACTTGTTTTTTTTTTTCAGATAAATAAAAGGAGAACAAAGAAATGTTGCATAAATACAGTATGTCTGCTTTCAGTGGTTGTATCATGTGTAGAATAATAACCTCCATATCTCCATGCAGATCTTGACTCATTTTTTGGATAGGATTAGAACAGAAAGGTCAAAAGCAACAGGAGCTGAAGGGATTCTCTAATTTGGGTCTGAGTGATATTTGATGAGTGTGTGGATTTTAAAATGAGATAAAGAACAGAGCATGTTTGAGTCAGTTGTTAGGTGATAGCTGTTATGGTTTTGACACTGATATGGATAAACAGGGTGTGAGCGCTTTGTTGTTCTCTCTCTCTCTCTCTCTCTCTCTCTCTCTCTCTCTCTCTCTCTCTCTCTCTCTCTCTGTGTGTGTGTGTGTGTTTGTGTACAGATTTTTGTTAGTAAAATTTCTTCTCCCAAATAGTACTATTCTAAGATGTCTAAGCATAAACATTACAGATTCTCTATCGCATCTCCACGGGGATGGGAGTGTGTCTGTTCTCCTCTCCTCATTCTGATGCCAATTCCTCTGAGACCCCAGGCTGAATTTCATTGGCTGCAATGATCTGTGGTCTGCACATGCACCAGGATCAATATTTGGATAGGAGAAGTGTGTGTCTGGCCAGCAGTGCCTTGTCTGCGATCCAGACCCGATCATGAAACCTCTGTTCAGTAACCAGGGGAAGATAATAGTGGCTGGAAGAGAACAAACATACACTTAATTATGTGTGTGCGTGTGTGTGTGTGTGTGTGTGTGTGTGTGTGTGTGTGTGTGCATGTGTGTGAACATGTTAAGTCTCAATATGGTTTGCCTGCTTTCAAAAGAATCATATTATGAGGCAGTGTGCCATTTGCTCTCTTTGTCCTTGCCCATGCACTCCATTCCTCATCTCTCCTGCCTACTGGCTGGAACATTAACAGCACCTTCTCCCACACACACACATGCACACACACAGAGCGCTCTACTCTCAGCTTCACCCAGGCTTCACCATATCTACATACTCAGAGTAATTGACATTTTCCATTTGGCGGCTTCTATAACTCCTGCCCGCCGTTGCTGTGGTAACAATCTCTGGGTCCCAGCTGGCACATTGACGCTGCCCTGTAGGCTACCTCTTCTCTCCTCCCTGCTTGCCTACCCTTTTAAAGGACTATTTAATAAGGCAAATAGTAAGACAGCCTTATTCATTCAGTCAGCTTTGTTATGAACAGGTATCTGATTACTCTTCATTCAATAATATATATTCAATATCGCTGATATAGTGAATTTATCTTTTCCAGATAGACACTTGACATAAGAGCTGGTGTGTTATAAATGTCAGCAAAATGTGTTGTGCTTCAGTTTAAAGTAAAATTACAATAGTTTGTATTTCCATTTGGTTTCTATATATTCTTAGAATATTAATTTATAAAATGGTCAGGAGTGCACTTTTCTCAAGCTTTTCTTTTGTATTAAACTACTAAGTTGTGCTTAGATGTATGTATGTATGTTTCTTAAACGATCAAGCATTTTTATAATATAAAAACAAATTAGAACTAAATGTTGAAACCATGTATAAATAAAAATGCATAATTCTCATTAAACAGATATGGAGTGTCGGCGGTGCTTCGCGCTAAGATGCGCTTTGTAGCACATGCGCATTACATAGAAAATTGATAGAACCTATGATTTGTTGTTATATGAACTTGTTATTTAAAGTTTTCCATTTCCCATCAAGTCGAGGTTGTTAGAACTCATCCAACTGTGTAGTGAGGCGCTGCAAGTTGACAGGACATGATTTTACTTGTTCACCTGACTAAAACGCTAAATCATTTTTTACAGTGTACGGGATTTTTTTTAACAGGATCCATTTGAGTTTTTATTACAGTCTATATGAGAAGTCACTGTGATATTTCACAAAAATTTTGAATCAAATTTTAGTTTGAATTTAGTAGAAAAATTACTGTTCTCTAATTTTGATCACTGTGTTTTCCACAACATAAAGAGTTTTGTTGAAGTACCATTGTTATTTTTTTAAACATGTTAGTAAAACAGAGGTTTAGCCCATAGCTAATATTCCTTCTCATTTTGAGCAATGAAGATATTATAGTAATAACACACAAACTGTCGTTTCCCAATAACAAGACAATTATTTCCAACAAAATAACAATTTCATATAGATATAGTCCCAAACAGATTTTAAGACCTTATAGGACAAACTGATATCCAGTATTTTTTTTAAACTGGTAGATCAAGACCAGCATGTTTTGTAAAAGAAAATGAGGAAGCTGGAAAGAAACCCATGCAGACACAAGAAGAAATCTTTTGAAACTAAATTGCATTTGCTAATGAACCTTAAAGGCCCAGTTAACTAATTCCTGGTTTCACTCTGGGAAATGAGAATAATAAGATCAATCTGTCTCTATCTCACAGTCTCTCTCTCTCTCTTTATTACTAAGTGGAGTCTCACCCCATCTCTCTCTTAATTACAGCCAAATTACCTCGAAGCGCCCAGTAACTGATGAGACGGGTGGGATCACATAGGGTGATAGGCATTAATCCCATGTAGAGTTAATGTGGGTGTGTGTCCTTTATGTAGCAGCATTGAGAGTCTGATATGTAAAGATAAAAGTACTTCAGGTTATACAGCAGTATGAATTGTTACCCACCTACCCTGTGCTGGTGGTATGTGCTACTCTTGCGTTTGGACATTTCTTGGACATTTCTTGGACATTGGACATTGCGTGTCACATTTCTTTTGACATGATTTTTGCAGTAAGGAATTTGCACTTGTGGCACCTGTTTGAAAGCGGGAACTTTTTTACAGCTCCCTAGAACACAATCTCAGCATTTTTTCGACTTATAAAAAGTCCCTAAAGTACCAGACACAGTTTTATTTGCTGACAGCACAAATTTCATGAGGCCACTGGGACCCAAAAAGTAAAAGGTTTTGAAATGACAACACTAATAATAAGTGCTTGCTTTAGCTCAGTCTTAAATATCAACAACACTACACATTTTGTGGGTATAAAATCCATGTCCATTCATCAAGTGATTGTTTGGCCAATCTGGCAGAGGTTCACACTTTAAAGTGCTAATGGCTTTGTCACAGGGCTTGTGTTCTACTGTTTAGATGTGGGGTTTTATTAACCCCCGATGTCATACTTTTTCTGTGACACCAGATCAAGTGACTTTGGTTTGCTGAAAATACTCTGTAAAAACTTAACCTGTAAGCCTTCCATCCATCAATTCTATACACTTCTACTGAGTCAAGGGGAACTTGGAGTATATCTCTGGAGAGTCAGGGCACAAGGCAGGAAACACCCTGGACAGGATGCCAATCCAGGGCACAATTGCACACACTCTCATATTCTCATTCAACTACAGACAGTTTAGGGATGCCAATCCACCTCGATTTCAATGTAACATTTCTAATATTTATTATTTTATTTGATTATAATTTTGACAAATAGGGCAGGCAAGGTAGCAAACTTGTGATATTCACTTACTCATTTAGGTACATAAATGAAAAATATGTGATTGTTGTGCAGTTTGCTTTGTGTATATACTGCCTCCTTGTCATTACTGTTGTTTTGCTTGGTGTGTATTGTAATTTGTTGCTAGCATTCTTGATTTTTGTTTTGTAATCATCTTAGTACCTTAAAGCATAAATCAAGGTTTTAAGTGAAGTGGCATTTAAGGTAGCATGGCTGCTTCACAGCTCTAATGTTCTGCCTCCAGGTTCTCTGGATTCCTCAGATCTCCCAAAACACATGAATTCTGGTGGTCTGACTGTGATCAGTTGACCCTGGGGGTAAATGCCTGTGAGACTATCTGTATGGATTGGTCCAGATGATGGACTGGCAGGACGTCCATGGTGCCATACCACAACTCTGATTAGAATAAAGTGGTTATGAAGACTAATGAATGAGTAAATCAGTGTGATAGGGTGCAATTTCTCCCTTCTGAAACCAAAACGAATGTAATATCCCCATCAGAGACTTAATTTTGCGTTACCTGGGTTTTCCTCTACCATGTCTGACTTGAGAATTCAGCAGCTCTGTGTTGTAATTTTATAGGAGAAGCACCTGATGTCCTGTTACATCTGACAGGATACACTTGTGTATCTACAAGTGTTCAAACTGAAAGTATGTACATAAGATTTAATTCTATAATAAACCTATAACGGTCCATAACTATATAATTTATGTGGAACTAGGGACTTTTTTGAAACATTGAATATCAAGTAGGACAATCATTGGATTAGAAGGCAAAGATAGAGCTTTGTTGGAATCATCTTAATTTCACCTTTGCTTATAAAAGTCCACAATTTACTGCAAACCAATGAATGCATTCCTAAAACACTTTTAATTATTTGTACCAGAGCCAGGACCTACAGAGCAGTCAAATGCTGGGGCACAGCATGTAGGCTAGAGATAGATAGGAGGAGGGAGTACTGTGGTGAATAAAGATGGGTCCTCGTTAGCCAGGACTGATCCTGGCACTCTGTTATGAGTTTGTGTGTCCTAAAAATGGCAGTGATTTCTCTCTGTTAAACACAGCAAGATCCTTAAAAGGCTGGAAATAGTCCTGCAACACTACTATGGCAATGTGTAATTACACACTGAGTGCTCATCAGACACACAGAGACCAGACACACTCACTGCCTGTGCCAGGTTGGCCTTATTATTAGGTATTTGCTTTATGCAGCCTTCTTCCCTCTACCAATCTTTTCAATGAAGACATCAAAGCTGGGAAAATAGAGATGCAAGTATGGAACAGGATGAAAAGGTACCATGTGGGTAAAAAGAAAAAACCTTTCACTTAGCCACAAAATGGTCTGACATTTGCAAATTAGTGACACAAATGTTGATGGGGATATTTTTACCTTGGCACCATAGCCCCTGGGAGAAGATACCTGGAAATTCCATGGGTCAGTCTCCTTTAGTCATAGAATTCATTAGCATGAAATTATGTAAAACTGTTCAAATCAGCAAAGCTCATGGATTATTTACCATTTTTTCCTTCACTTGCCTTCAGGAGGGTAAATTATGTAAAAAAAAGACAATGGCAGAATGACTTCTATTCATTAAACATTTGTAATGAACATTACTTGACATGCACTCTATTTTCTTGATTTGATGTTTTTGTGTTTGCTGCAAGAAATGCACAAAGCCCTATGTTCTGAGTCCTTATTCAGTTTATTATCGTGCTTAGATTATTTGGAGGGATGGATGGATGCATGGATGGTTGGATGGAAGGAAGGAATGAAGGAATTAAGGAAGGAAGGGAGGAAAGAAGGAATATGCTAAACCCATCATTATGCATGTGATGTCCAGAAATACATTATTATTTTTATGTAAAGACTGTTTCAGTCATCTCTTTTTCTTCTTTTTCATCTCCATCACTTCGTTGCTAGACAACCAGTCCCTCCACAGCCTCTTCATCAGTGTGTGTGCAGCACAGGAGCGGTATGGTACTACATGCTGAAACCGGCCTTCATCACATCAACAAACATTCCAAAACAACTGCATGTTGTGTTTACTTGTGTTATCTTTGACTAATATTTACATTTGTTTGATGATCAAATGACATTAAATGTATATGTGTGTGTATATATATACACACACACACATATATATATATATATATATATATATATATATATATATATATATATATATATATATATATATACATTTAGTTTTGTTAATAGCTCTAAACTCTTTTGCTATTTAAAAATGACTTGTTATTGTCCTGTCGGCTGAATCTTAAAATATTTGTATTTTTTAACAAAATGTAGGGAACTGATAAAAAAGGAGAATATTTAATCTTGATATTTTAAGATTTAACCTGATATTCAGGTGTTAAACATAATGTCATTAAGGATCTTTGAGGTTGAGGTGCAGTAGAGGGTGCAGTCTGGAAAGCACCGGGGTTTACCATTCAGTCACACTGAGATAACACACAGACAGGACAATGAGAGTGAAACTACCTATAACTTCTGTTCACACAATGTACTTCATTGTCAGCAGAACTCAAAAAGAGTGGCACAAGATTAAATCGGTATTTGGTTAATTTATAGCCCACTGATATTACATTTACCAATAAGTGTGCAAAGTAAAGACAAGACATTTTAAACATTCATAACGTTTGAACATATTTCAGATAAATAACTTAAAAAGTTAATAAAACATGCCCAACTACCACTAAACATGACCTTAAATTATAATAATTACTGTACCTTTTTTGTATTGGATTCATTTAGCATATATTAAGCATTAAACAGTGTTTTTTGTTTTGTTTTTTTTTGGCTATACACTGCTATATAATAAAACCTGGCACCTTTTATTTGAAACCACCTCAAATGACCTTTAGTGAGAAGATGCCAACCCTGTGAGGATCCTGAGGCATGTACCAGCTCCAGTTGGATTTTGCTTCATGAGGATTTCAGAAATTTAAAGAGAAGATGCCAACTACATGTGGTCTTTGAGGACAACAACCTCCTAATCAATACACAATTGTCAGACTGTATCTGACTGTAGAAAGGACATCATTTATAATAACCGGTGTTTATAACAGTTTAATCATCACACCCTCCAGTGCCACCCAAATGAGGATGAGGTTCCCTTTTGAGTCTGGTTTGTCTCAAGGTTTCTTCCAGTTCTATCTAAGGGAGTTTTTCCTCACCACAGTCGCCTCAGTCACCTCAGTCAGCTCAGGCTTGTTCATTGAGGCTAAATACAAACATTTAAATATAAGTCTAATATAAGTATGATACCAATCTTTGTATAATGTTAAATTCTTTGTACTTTTTGTCATATTTATTTTGTTCTGTAAAGCTGCTTTGAGACAATGTCCATTATTAAAAGCACTATACAAATACATTTTACTGATGTATTAAACAGCCAGACATCAGACAGGTCACCAAAGGAAAACAATAGCAGTTAATAGCCAGAAGGCCAGATTAGAATTTGCAAATAAATATAAGGTTCTGAAACCAAGATGAAACTCTAGAAAAGTGATGAAAGGGGCAAAGTGTGGAGAATGAAAGGCTCTGCTCATGATTCAAAACTTACAAGCTCTTTGAAAAAGTGGAGGTAGTGTCATGGTTTAGACTCACATGGTTGCTTCTGGAACATTCTCACTAATCTTTATTGATGATGTAACTCATGATGGTAGCAGCATAAAGAATTTAGAAATCTACATTTACATTCTGTCTGCTAGTTTACAAAGAAATGCATTCAGTCAAATTAAAAGGAAATTTATCATGCAGAATAACAATGACCCAGAACACACTGACTTCATCAGGGGGGAAGTGGAAGGTTTTAGACTGGCCGAGTCAATTACCAGAGCTCAACCTAAGTGAGATTTCAGTTCACATTCTGAAGAGGAGACTGAAGGAAGAAATTCTGTCATGTGATGTAAGATAAGGGTTAATGCATTTGGTCAAATGAGTGTTTTATTTGTTACAAGGTTTAAATGGTTCCACGATGGGATTTATTACTTTTGCCCCCATTATAAGCATGTACGGTCATTACCTCTTCCTTCCTTCCAGGATGGTTGTGTATACATGAGCAGAGATGTGCTCCAGTTATGCAGATATACAGTGCAGAGATCAGAGAGGTTTTCCAATCATCATGCAGGACTGAACTAGGAGGCTGTGCGGTGTGATGGGTAGGGTGTGTGTGTGTGTGTGTGTGTGTGTGTGTGTGTGTGTGTGTGTGTGTGTGTGTGTTTGGGGATAGAGTGTCCCTTATACGTCTATGCCTCTGGTTAATAACTGCTACAAAATCGTCCTCATCCAACACACTTATCACAAATACACAAAACTAACCACATATTGGCAGTTCCCTTCTTTCCCATGTGTCTCTTTGTTATGTTTCTCTCTCTCTCTCTCTCTCTCTCTCTCTCTCTCTCTCATTCTTTTGTTCCTTCCTCCCTCTCTGTCACATATGGTAGCAGAAGCAGGTTTGCAAATCTCAAGGCAGCGCTTATAATTCATTGCCCTATGTATAAGAAAAGAGAGCAGGAGAGAACTGGAATGGAAAAGAGGAAAGAGGAGCTTAGGGAAAAAGATTCTTCAACAGGATTTAGATGACAGCTACACACAAGCAATCATAAATAACCACTGCTGACTTGCTAATCTACCTTGCATTTTTTTAGTTAGCCATTATATCAGTCTTCTTTAGCCAATAATCTTTATCTGTGCTTTGTGCTACACTGTTAGTCTGAAGATCAATCATATTCATTGATTCCTACTGATCCTCATCAACCTTTGTCTATAGTACTGGCTATAAAGCTGCTTCTGGTAAAATTGGTGTAATTTCTTTGTCATTATATCTGATGACTGTTAAAGTTAAAATATAAGTCAAAAGTTATATTTCTGAATAATATTGTTTGCCAAGTCTGCCTATGATGTCAGTAACAATACTAACAATAGTAACAGTTTTTTAGCCAGGTTTTATTGTCATTTCGTCCATACAGTATATAGCTTGTACAGTACATAGCGAAATTAAACCACCAAATTAAACCACATTAAACGATGTGTCTTGATGGGGCTACATCAAGACACATCGTTACATAAGACAAAACTTTTCGACTAAACAATTTGAAATAACTATTAAATAATTAGCTGCATGGCAGCAATGTCTTGGAAACGGTAGAACTGTCTGACTGATCTGCAGTTCCTGAACCCAATTCCAAAAGTCTTGGTTTGTGGGATGAAGAGTAATTGAAGCTGTAACATTTTAGTTTTAAACTATAAATTGCTCATTTTTCAGCCTGAAATGTACATTACTTCTTCCATGAGGTAGAACAATGGACAATAAATGTTTTTTTTTGCTTAATCTTAGTGTGCCTTCAGTTCCTTCCCTTTGTCACTATAGAGCAGGGCTCATCAATTTTCCCGATGAGGTGAATTTGATTTGTTAGTATGTAACACGGTAGAAAATATTCCCTTCGAGTGCACTTTATTTAAAAAGCCACTTCTGCTTTTATATAAAGTGAATGATCATCCAATTTATACTTCTTGTGGAATTTGTATCGTTACCCGAAACAGATGCTGGGAGCCCTCTCCACCCTCTCCCCAGTGATGAAGACTGGAGCATAATTTCCATCCTGGGATCTCCTAAAGTTGATGATGAGTTCCTTGGTCTTTACAGTGTTCAGAGACAGGTTGTTCTCCAAACACCAGTCTGCCAATTTCTGTACCTCCTATCTGTAGACTGACTCATCAATCATGATCAGCCTCACTACAGTGGTGTCATCTGCAAACTTCACGATGATATTGTTGTCAGATGGAGGAACACAGTGTTATAGTGTCACAGTGTTCCCAGTGGTGAAGAGGGAGTACAGAATAGGAAAAAACACACATCCCTGGGCTGTACCAGTTCTCAAAGTAATGTTGGAGGATGTATAGGGTCCTAGTCTCACTACCTGGGGATGATCTGTCAGGAAATCTAGTATCCATTTGAGAGTATTGGACACTTAGGTGAGTTTTGGGGTCAGTTTGACAGAAATGACAGTTAATTGGAGAGCTGTAGTCCACAAATAGCATCCTTACATGTACTGTCTGTTCTGTTCTTCTCCAGCTGATTGAAAGCAATGTGGAGAGGCAGCGAGATGGAATCATCTGTGGACCTGTTCGCTCTGTATGCAAAGTGATGATGATATGGAGACTTTGATGTGTGAGAGGACCAAAACACTTAAGAGACTTGAAATGCTGAAGAATATAAAATGTTTTTCCATGGCTATAGGTACTTTTTTACGTAGTGTGAGCGTCTGTGTCAGGAGGATCTGCATTTTACAATTTGATGCGATTTTCCCAGTTTTGCCAAGAGATTGAGTTGTGCAGTGTGCATTCAGATGACAAGATTTGTCTATTATTACAGTCTGAACCCAGCTCTATAACACACGGCCTTTTCAGCTAACAATAGGAGTTTGTTTCCTCTAACAAATGTGTCTAACATTAACAGTTAACAAAAGGATTGTGTTTGGAAGTTCACATGTGAATGTTATCTTACTGCATCCTCATCACACGTATAAAGAGTGATAATATCATCTATACTGTACGTCTAATATAGTTATAGATCCAGATTCATATAGAACAGTTTATACATAATTCTAATATAACCGTAAACTTATAAGGGATGAGAAGAGAGAGAAAACTCTATAGTAGTGTATACTAATAGTGAAATGTACCCTGGTGTTAGACATTTTTCCCCTTGGGCCATTATCTCCCCATCACAGTCAGTTATGCAGTTGTGGTTATTCTGTCAGCTCATTAATAAACGCTCCTGTTCCTTCCAGTCTCCTGCTCTAATTTACAATATACCCTCTTCTCACATCCCTCTCTCCATTGCTGCACCCTCACCCCTCTCTCCACACTTTCACCCACCTTTCCTTTTCTTCAGCCATATCTCACAGGACTACTCCAGTCAGTCAAGGTTGGACGGTTTTACCTCCAGTTTCACGTTTGAACACACACACACACACACACACACACACACACACGTGAATCTCCTTTATGCCCGGTGCTGATGTTTAATAAATGTGTTGTCGCTTGCAGTGAAGCATGTCAGATTGGCTGGGTTTGTCGTGTGTGACAGAAGGGAATGGTGCTGAGTGGCACCGCCAGTCTCTGCAAGAGGGTTATGGAGACTCCAGCGCGCTCTCCTTCTGGTACTTACTCATCCACTATTGGACTGTATTTTACAATATATTGCATTTTATGGCATGAGTGTTAGGATGACCCCAGTACTATTCTGTCCTCTGCTCTCCCAAGACACTTGTGTCTGGACCAATGGCATTAAAAGCCAGTTTGATTACATTTGAGATTAAAGTGGGTGCAGGCTGGGTGGAAGTCTGCAGGGAATGAATTATGCTGCTGTTACCTGCTCAAGCTGGGAGTGAAGCAGCTGCGGGGGCTTCATTCCATTGCGCTCATGACCTTGAGGGTCATAGAGGGGAGGGATGCATTTATCACAGGTATGCTGAAAGAAAGAGATGGCAAAGACTCTGTAGACATGGTTTCACACAACTAGTTTAAATGGGCTTCTTTCTGAGTTTCTTTCTGAGTAATGCTTTAAAAAAATAGTTTTTCTACAAACCACTATCTAGCACACCCCCTCGTTCTCTTTCTCTTTCCTCATTCCCGCCTCTTTGTCTACCTCCATCAATGCAGCCTAATGAATAAGAAATAGAAAGGCGAGTCTCTATGACTCAACCCCTCCCTCCCCAAGGCAGCATATGAGACAACTGATTAGGGGAATCAAGGTCATATCCCTTCTCTCTGCCTATAATCTAGCACATCTAACAGGGAATTACTGCCAGCGAGGCCTCACCAAACAGGTCATTGCAGTCTGATATGCTGCTCTGGCGTTCAAAGGTCTCTGTCATGTGGACTAGCAGCCAATAAAGTAGTAACTAGTAAACTAGTAAGTTTTTTAATCTAAGTGACTAATAATTCAGAAAAGTAGTCATTTCCATTGGTAAAGCAAAACTGACTGAGGACACCATTATTTTAACTGTTTCTTTTATTTTTATTTATTTAATGCAGTTAAGTTCAAATAAACAGCAAGAACATGTCAAACTCTAGCATTAATTAGCAAGCATACACTGGCTACAAATGACATTTCTAGCTTTAACGCCTTTACGGGCCATTTACAAAAATGTAATAAATCAGTGCCCTAAAAGTGCAAATAAATAAATCTGTGGCTCATATTACTCTATTCAAAAAGGGACATTTTTTAAACAAAAACACTCATGTACAACCTTGAAGATCAGCCATAATAATTAATTTTAGAAATAAGACTGCACAGCATGGACAGTCATGGCATCAACAGAGCCCTCAGTGACTGCTCTTCCTGTGACTGGTACATGTTATGTCTATAGCAGTGTCTGAGAGGATGTTCTAGACTGATAATGACCCCTGAGCTGAACTTCCATGTTAAACCTAGCATGCGCATCTTTAAACTAAGTGGAAATTCTTTATGCTACTGTACAAGGATTTATGTTAATGTTATTTAGCTTTGAAGGACAACTAAAATTACTCTGGGAGGACCCCCCCCCCCCCAACACACATACATACATACATACATACATACATACATACATACATACATACATACATACATACATACATACATACATACATACATACATAAACGAAATTTATTTTATTTTGATATCATAATGATAATGTTTCACGAAAGTAAAATTATCTATATTTATTTCAAAACAAAAGCAGCACAGTCTTACACATTGTGTAACTAGTACTCATGCCTCAAGCATCTAAGCTGCATGGGTGTAGACATCACTTCCCTACCATTAAGCTGCAGGTCACTCTGCTCATGTGAGAACATATTGTAAATAGGGCATGACATCTGTCAAAGCTCTTTATGTCACTTTATGACTGACATCAGTATTAGAGGATTTGGGAGTAGGGCTCTAACATGTGTGTCTATGTTCCTATCTAACGTGGCATCTAGGATTATATTCCAGAGTTCAGTTTTAGACAAGACAAAAAACATATTTCATGTAGGTTTTTTCCTGAATACAGAAAGAACTGGTCATTTAGAAAATATGTAAAAGAAAAAAAATGACACCTTGGTATTTTGATGAAGAAAAGCAGAAATATCATTCTTCAAGGATGTTTGTCCCTCTAGTATAAGCAGAACAGATTTGTTTCTAAAAACTCCATTAAGTCATTAAATCAGGCACCTCAGGTCTTTTTTCACACCAGAAGTAATTTTGCACACCCAGTACATGCAGCCTGTCTGTCATGTAAAACAAGAAAATGAAAGGAATATTGTTTTTGTATGATACACTTTTTCCCCCATTAAGATTAAGAATACTCTTAATTGATTTATTTCCTCAGAAAAGCATGCTAGAGGGATAGGACACACTAAATTTCCTCTAGGTGAGAATGTGCATGTGTGTGTGTGTTGCATTGTAATGAACTGGCATCTCATCTAGAGCGTATTCCCACCTCACACCCAGTGTTCAAGGGACGGACTCCAGTTCCTCTGCACCCTTAACCAGGATTAACTGGATACCAATGATGAACGAAGGAATGAATTTCGAAACCCTTTATTCAGTTTCTGCTCTTGAATCTCCTATGTGCTCCTCGTGGTTGCTACAAAACCACAACATATGCCATTATCAATATTTATATATAGTTTTGCTGGAAATTCTACTTTATGTTGTTTGGTTTTACTTGCTTAGAAATCGGATGCTATATTCAGACCTTTAAGAACAAACCCTATTACTGTGAACATCAATCAGCTAGTGAGTCTCATTAAACAAATCAGCGATTTAATACATATTAATAAACAGACAATCGTACTACAGTATCATTTGAGAGAAGAACAGAAAAGTGCTTGTATACATGCCACCTTCAGTGGGTTAAGAGAAAGCTTAATTGGCTCTGTGGGGTTCTTATCTTCACCATTACAGCAGCTCACTCGCAGGCTTGTGATGAGAAGCAAACACTGGCTGTTATAGTTAATTGCTCATTTGAATCCATAAAGGCAACCAATTATGTTTATGTGCGTTATAAATCTGATTAACCTCTCTATACTGCTCCCCAAACACAGTGGTCTAATGCTTATTCAATGGGGATGCATATCTCTGTGTGACAGAGAGAGAGAGAGAGAGAGAGAGAGAGAGAGAGAGAGAGAGAGAGAGAGAGAGAGAGAGAGAGAAAAGAATTATGTCTGATGGATCTCTAATTATTTTATAGGTTAAAAATAATAAAGCATTGAGGCTAATTAGGGTAAATCTTTTCAAAAAAAAAAGTTCAAAACTGAATCAAATTCAAAATAGTTTTAAAAATGTAAAATTCAAGCCACATTTAATAAGATATACTGTAGAATTACTGATGCTATAAAACGAATGGTTTTCTAATCAATGCATAAAAAAATCCCAGAATATTTAACCTGATTTATGACAAACTCTCTGTAAATAGTCAGACATATTAGTTTAATTTAACCAGTTAATGCAATTCATAGCATTTTAAACCATTTTTATTGTATTTATTCACAACACAATCAAGAGCTGGAAACCTCTGTTATGGCTAAAACAATGTTATGGCTCTGTTATGGTAGCAAGTCTCTTTTTAAGGAATTTGTTTTCCAATGCATTGGGCTAAATGTGCATTTCCGTAGGATATTTGAGAATTGTGATTTTTTTTTGGTGAAATCTTTTTTCCTCACTAATTGCCATTCTGTGATATGGTGCAGAAGCAGTCCAGTGAAAGAAGAAGGCAGTGTAGCTTAATTTTATCACCAGCCATCCAATCAGATGGAGGTATTTCTTGCTGCCACCTTATCTGCCCTCACCCTCCTTTCCATCCTCAGGGGAAATAAATCCAAGCCAGAGATGCCCAACCTATTATGCTGGACTGCCAGTCATAAGAGCCCTCCCCTAACCTCACACACACACACACACACACACACACACACAAATGCACACGCCACACACTAAATCACTGCTTCAGTCAGAGTCCTATATCCGGTCCTATAATATTCCACATGGGCTGTTTAACACCACTAGATGATCTACTGTTCTGTGGTTTGTAATTCAGTATTTACTTTATTTTCAGACTGTGTAACCAAAGTCTCATACACACACAAAAACAACTAGTGACTACCTATCAGTAACTTGTCCGCACTATTTTGGTTGAACCTCACAAAGGGTCTCACAGGCAGGAAATTATTATAGGAAAACATGCTCATTAGAAGACTTAGTGCTCCTGCATCCTGTTTTTATGGCAGTTTCAAGCGACTTCATCGACAGTAAACACAAGAGGCTCTGGATGCATCGTTGAAGCAGGTTTAAATAAATTATCCCTATGCCATTTCACTCACCATTTGCTGTGTGACTCTACACTCTGGGCTAGAAAGAAATAAGCCCCAACCTGTCTATTTTTGTTTACAGCCTTTGGCGATCTTTAACATCAAATAAGATCCTTTTTAAAGGTGTTTTTTCCTTAAAGGACAATGACGGCTTGGCCAATTTGTACCAGCTGGCTCTGTGAACTACAAAAGCAACAGGAAAATCTATTTTCTCTTATATATAACTAACATCCTTATTGAGTCAAGTCACTGCCAAACCACGAGCATTGATACAGTTTATGGTGAGCTTTTAGCTTTTTGCCTCAAGGCCAGATGTTAGGTGCTCTGAAGTGACTAAATCTCATACATCTTTCCTCTGACTCCTTTTGACCTTAATCAATAGAGAGGGGGGGAGATTCCCACTTAATTCAGCACTCGGGGTCAAGTCTCTTTCCTGAGGTGACAGTTAACAGCCTGCTGCAGCTTGGGCTTCGATGCTGATGAATTATGGATCTGAATTGAGATGAAAGACGAGATTAATTACCATAAGCTCCATGCCTTTATACCTGGATGAGTAATTGAGATTGTTTCATTTACAGCAAGGGCTATACTCCATATGCAGATTATATGAGGACAGAAGTCCTTTAACTAACCTGAAAAATCTTTTCTCATTTACCTGGCTAATTTGTCTAGCTAATAGCCTGACTGTCAAAGGTTGAAGATGCTAGTGATGTATCCTTCTTAGTTGCTGTGCACTGCTCGTACTATAGTTATATATTTTAAGTTGTGGTTTACTGACAAATTTGTCATTAAAAATTTTGACCTAAATTTAATTTAATTCTATATCAGCCATCAAGCTAAGATGTAGGTTTATACCACTTTCTGAGTGATCAAGAAGGTGTTCTGATTTTCTATAACAGCACAGATCTGAGGGGGGACACGGTGGCTTAGTGGTTAGCACGTTTGCCTCACACCTCCAGGGTTGGGGGTTTGATTCCCGCCTCCGCCTTGTGTGTGTGGAGTTTGCATGTTCTCCCCGTGCCTCGGGGGTTTCCTCCGGGTACTCCGGTTTCCTCCCCCGGTCCAAAGACATGCATGGTAGGTTGATTGGCATCTCTGGAAAATTGTCTGTAGTGTGTGATTGTGTGAGTGAATGAGAGTGTGTGTGTGCCCTGCAATGGGTTGGCACTCCGTCCAGGGTGTATCCTGCCTTGATGCCCGATGACGCCTGAGATAGGCACAGGCTCCCCGTGACCCGAGATAGTTGAATGAGTGAGTGAGTGAGCACAGATCTGAAAGCATTGTTCAAATTACAGATCAAATCAAAGGCTCTCTTTCTAATATCTTATCGTTTCTATGGTTACTAAGTTTTTAAGTAATACTAAGTAATTGACAGGGGTTTTGAAGTCAGAAACTCATACAAATCTAATGCTAGCAATACACCATTTTGGAAATGTGAACAAAATTCTTTAAAATAGTGTTGTGTTCGTAAAACAACATTTATGGAAAGAGTCCATAGAAGAAGAAGGAAAAACTCTTATACTGTTGCTGACCAGAGGAAACAGTTCTCAAGGTTGATGTGCCTCAAAGTTTAAGCAAAAAAGGAAAAATTGAGGGAAAATTGGCAAGTGTGAGGATCTGAGCTGTTTGGATCTGTTTGTGATGGCTAGACGACTGGGTGAGAGCATCTATAAAATGGGATGGAGTGTCCCGGTACTCAGAGGTTAGTAAGTGCCAAAAGATCCAAGGAAGGAGAATCGTTGAAATGGTGACAGGGTCAATGGCACCAGGGTGCACGGGAAGAAGGCAAGCATGATGCTTGAAGTTGGCATGTGATGCTGTGGGCATGTTCTGTTCTGTTGGGAATCCTTTTGTCCTTGGGTGGATGTTACTGGCATTTATGAGTCTGTGTGGGTTTCCTTTGGGTTCTGTGGTTTATACCCACCACCCAAAACGTGCCAGTAGGTGGGTCGGCTTAGATAAACTGCCCGTAGGTAAGTGTTTCTTTGTGTGGTGCAATGGTCTGGTGTCCCACCCAGGGTGTTTAATTCCTGCCTCAGAGTGAAATAATTGAATGTGCTTCCAGTGGACTGAGTCCTGTGTCGAAACTGCGTCCCCTGCTGAAAAGGTTTCACTTTTTGTGTTAAAATGGTCAAAATAGAAGCTGTACCTGTGACTGGTGCAGTCTGGAAGTGTTTGTGAGGAAAAAAACGTCTCAATGTTTGTCAAAACAGGAGATCAAATGCCTATACACAGCAGAGACAAACATAAAACGAGGACGAAAGAGAGATGCATTGAGATGGCACAGCAGGAGCCAGTGAAGTCCGTTACCATAGTAACTAGGAGGCGGAGCCACTTTTTTAGGCTTGTTTGCGCCTAGAGGTCACGTGACACGGCGCTGGGGAATGGGGCACTTCCTGTTTGCAGTGAGCTGCTGTTGTCAGTTTCAACAAAATGGCTGCTAGAGGACCGCAAACGCAAGCCCAGTAAACGCCTTTCTGTCACTACAGAGCAATTTAAATGGACATCTCGGAGTTTCTGTCCACTCAGAGCACGTACTCGTGTGGACTCGTTTGCACGCGTGTTAGCGAGATAAATGCACGCTGAGAACGTTTGTGCACTTTTATCGCCTTGTCGAGATGAACACGTCATTGAAAAGGCGCAGCGCGCGCGGTGGAGCTGCTGCACGCGCCGAACACAAACACTGAGCTGCTCGTCTGCGTGCTCAAAGCGCTCGTTTCCTCTGTTTGCACTGGTTGTTTTTGTTTGTTTTGTTTTGTTTTGTTTTGTGCAAAAAAAAAAAAAAACGGACTGAATCCCTGACGTGGAAAAGCCAAGCTAGCTGTTTGACTGCAGTGTCGAGTCGCCGGGGTGTCAGTGCGAGTGTATAAACACGTCCCCGGGACACGAAACACTTTCTGCACTAAACCGCCATTGCCGGACGTGTGATGTAAGGTAAGCATTAATGAGTCCAAAAACTGGCACGTTTCCACGTTCAACTCGATGAATCCGTTTAAAAAGGTATTTAACGCGGTGGCACGTGCGGGGTTTTGTTTGGTTTACCGACCAAAATAAACGATTATTTTAAAGACGTGTTGCTTTGGGATGAAGAATGTTTAACAGCCTGTGTGTAAACAGTTAAACCGTCCAGTCTGTAGTGTTTTATCATGGATTTGTTCACGTCTGATTCGTCAACATCACATCCAGTTAAATGTTGTGTGTTATTCAGTGCGCGAGGCCACGTTGTAACCGTGCGCTTCTCTTCTGTGATTGTTTAATCTGCTCGTTTACTGTTCACTTCTGCTGCAGAACAACACACAAGCTGGTAAAATAAACCTTGCAGGCTGATTTGACCGGATTATTTTTCGCTTATCTGTGGCGCCCCCGGTTGTAGCTTACGTCATCATTTCCCCTTAGACGTCACAAGTGTAAACACGATGCAAACTGAAAATAAAAGATGCAGCAGAAAGTAAATAAATACTGCATCTGTTCCCAGAGATAAATACATCACCTGAGAAGATACAGGGGAGGTTTTTATACAGACAGCCCCGCTGAGAATAGTGACATATATATATGTGTGTATAATATATATATATGTATACATACATTTTTTCAGAAATGTACGAATATGTACTCGAATAAGGCTTCAGCTATTTTGCATAAAATATATATTATATATATATAATATATAAAAAACAACAAAAGTTATTAAATAAAATAAAATTTATATAAATAAAAGTTTATTTCACTTAAGGATTTTGGACATAAATAATTATCATGAAAATAATGTGCTTTTTACAGCTATTATTTATATTAAATTATTATTATCTACTATTATTATTTAAAATATTAAGTCATCAGTGTGTGTATGTATGTATGTATGTATGTGTATATATATATATATATATATATATATATATATATATATATATATACTATTTTATATAACTTTTATGCTGACAAACTTAGTTAACTTGTAACTTGATTAATAACAGGCCATGAGAGAATAAATTGAAAAACAGAATTATATTGAGAGAGAAATTTGTAAACGTGAATGCGATTTTTTATTTTAACACGTTAATTAAAAAAAAAAATTTTGCGCGCACAAAACCCACCATATATTTTGTGTGTATTTATTTAATTGATTTTGTAATACTGTAATGCAGCAGTGAGATTTAACAAAAGTTGTAAAACTAATAATTAAGACGTAATTGTCACGTATGTCAGGAAACAAGTTTTCAGAGCTATATGATTTAATGTGACTCACACAATTAAGTTTTTTATTTGTTTTTTATTTCTTTTAAGCTTAGCTTCAGACAATGCAAGGTCACAAAGAGAAAGAACAAGGAAATAAACATGACATTTAAAATAGTACTTTAAAAGAATACTTTAAAATAGTCCAATAGTGCAGTGCTGCTCAAAATCCGGTTCATATCTTTCATTTTGTTGCAGCATCATTATCAGATGTTTCCTATTTATTATTGAGTTCTTACAGTTCTTATCATTATGACTATAGACTCTGATTCTGAGTCTTTCTGGTGTGGTCACATGGTTTGAATCTTAACTCCCAAACAAGGCAGTGGATAAATAATCAGTTGGGACCCAGAGAGTGTAATGAATATACTAAACATTATAAGGCTCATGAATAAATACACACTGAGGGGTTTCCATTTATCATTTACAATTAAAAGTGGTGCTTGGCTACAAAAAGTTTAAAAACCACCGTTTTTGTGTTTAGTTAAATATTTGGCTGCATTTGGTATTAAATGAGTTACTGACACGCTAGTAGGGGTGTATACACATGTGCAAACACAGATTTTAAACACTAGTGAACACTAGTTACAGAGAAGGATAGAGTGCAGTCCTGCTGACAGGATCAGCTGATTGTAAGATTTTATCTGCACTGATTGTTTTCCTCTCGCAGCTATTTACTCCTAGTTGGTGTGGGGTTCACAGATGCCTTGTGAGAAACGTGTACAGGACTCTGTAGAAACTGCTGACGTGCCGTTCCATGTGCGAGCCCCCCTGGCCTCACGGCTGGCCAGTGCGGTGCAGTAGTTGCTAATTTTGGAGCGCAGATTCGGCCCCTTCGCAGGATCAGGGCCCTCCTGTCAGCATGTGAGCATATTAGAAAAACAGTGTATTCTCTGCCAGTGAAAGAAGCTGTTGGTTGAGCTAGACAAAAAAGAGGCCACGTAATGCTCAGATTACCACACAATATGCTTTGACTGCATGCTCTTACACAGTGATGTTGTGGCCTTGTGCACTGTGCTGAGCTTAATGCAGCTGAATGTTGCTGTTTGAATAGAAGAAGAAGTAAAAAAAACTCTTATACTGTTGCTGACCAGGCAAAGACAGCTGTGAAGGGCAGTCGCTGGCAGAGAGTCTACTGGTGTGACAGTTTAGATGGAAAAGCTGTAGAAAATCACAACATGCTGCCAAATACATAAGATGCATCCCAGATTGCATACTTGCGCGCTGTACTGTGCCATTTTGTCGTATTACCCATGTGAGTATTGTCTTTACTGTGAAAGTTCTAACAAGAAGAAGTGCACTTCAAATACCAGGATGATGCATGTAGTCAGCTGAAAAAGAAACAAGTGTGGAAGCTTGGAAGAAGGGCAGAGCTCGCACGAGAAAAGAATTAAAGATACGACGACGGAAAATTGACGACACATTGGTGCAGAGGACGTCTTTAAAAAATAAATAAATAAATAAAAGATCATTGTATGAGCGTTTGTCATCATTTGTCATAGGCTAAAAAACTGTTTATACTTCCAGTAATAAAATAATAATAATCTGCTAGTGTTCCATTTGAGACGATAGAAATGTATACACTAGATGCTAGAGCGCATAGTGTAAGTGTATATCGTGTTGTATGCCATTTAGGACACAGCTTCAGTTCATCTTTTACTATTTGGTAAACTAGTATGAAGGAACACTCCAAGGAAGGAGTGTGCAATAAAACAGTGTGAAAAGCCCAATCTTAGTAAAAGCAGAGAGCCGTGTGGTCCAAGCTAGTTGGGAAGTAAAAAATCTACATGTCTGTGCTGATGTGGCTGAACTTTACTCTTATATTGTATTTTAAATCCAGTATCGTGTCATATAAGACATATAAGAAGAGACAACCTGCAGTATCAAACACTGCTTTATTATCAGCAATACACTACAACACAAAAAAGCGAGTTTTATTTATTTCTGCAGCACATAGCTCCTGACCCCGAATAGCCATATTTGCTAAGCATACTGATTTATTCAAATGTATTTATTAAAAATAAGCTCTTTATTATTATTTTTTATTATTCATGAGTCAAATATTCCAGTAATTGATGGTAAACCATCTTCTCCTTTGTGCCCTCTATCAGTATGAAGGCATCGTGACACCGGTGCCGTTTGATCGTACGAACCCGGTTACTGATCTGACCACACCGAATGGCCTGGTGCTGCGTTCATCATAGCAGGAAATGATCAAGTTTTCAGGTCGGCAGAAGACATTTATTAATATCATTATATCAGTGTAGGTGAATTTATCTTATCATCCACTAGTGCCTCAAAATCTTTCGTTTGCTCCCTCTGGCAACTAGATCTTTTTTATGCTGATATACCCCTTGGTACACCTTGTTTGTGTCCCTGATGTTGACTGTGTGTATTGTTTAGCATATGTAAATCCCATCTAAATCTTAGGGGGCGGGGCTAAACAGCTGTGCAGGAAAACCTGACCAGTGGACATGACGCCACAGTCCCGCCATTTAAAACCATGAAGAAAAGTCTAAGAACTTGAAAAATAGCATTGTTTTAACCCTCTTCCCCTCTCTGTACCATAATTCACCTCTCTGTAGTGACAAATATTGTTTTATTTATTTCTTTATTTAGTTTTTAAGCCCCCTTCCCACAGTTCACACCCAAACACCCAGACAAACAGTGAATAGATTAATAAATTAAAATAAAGAAGGAATAAAAGGGCATACTAAAAACAACGGAAAGTAACACAATACAAAGTACATAATAGACAGACAGACAGACAATAAACAAATGAGTAAAAGACGACCACTTTTAAACCTTAACAACAGCTTGTTTTTTGGGACCCCAATGTTTTTATATATTGGTCATAACGTCCTGACACTAAATATGACACTCAGCAGAAGTTCTACCCATTCGTTTGTAGGAGGAAGGCGTGTGTGACTTCCAATGTCTCAAAATGTCCTTACATGTAGAAAGTACAGCTGAAGAGAACTGTTCATTTCAGTTTGAACACATGTCGCACTTTTAAGGTTTTGGATTAACTCAACCCTCGTACATGGAACACAATCGATGGGGTTGGCAAAACCACATGAGAACATTGGCACCCGAAGGACGGAGACAAGGTAACGTCATGAGTGTGCAGCCGCACTCGCCCGCCACACCACTACAACAGGCCCTAAGCACAAACATCCTGCTGTTAACACTTTCCTCTAAGACAAAATGAACACGACTGCAGCTTAACCTCCTCCAGAGTAGCTAGATTTGTGGGATTTGTTTATCGCATGCAGGTTTGCGCTGCATAGTATTTGCTTGCGAGACAGGAAACTGAGTGGCGTCACATGTTGAGGATGTGTGACGTTTATTTACACATATATATATATATTTATTTGGCCATTTTTATTCTTCAATTTACACAACAGACATTAAAGAGCAAAATATTTTTTGTGTGAAATTTTAATAAATACTTGGCTGATCCAAGCAGTGACCGTGCTCGTGCTACTGGAGAATGCGTCTTCATGCGTAATTATCTATCCTAGTGGCAAAACCTGCAACTATGTTGGGTACGTACGTGTCGCATACCCAGCCCACGCCTGCCTCTTCTGTATTTAAATTCTACTCGTTCATGATTAAAAGGTTTCTTTTCGAGCTTCATTACAGCTGAGGATCACGTGCATGTACCACTTACTGTATCCAGCGTACTGTTGGCTAGCGCTGTCTCGTGTCCCTGTCTAATCATCTTGTCCGTATGTGTTTCTTGAAACTGATTTGTAGATAAATGGCCTCCCACAAGTTTCCCCCTAATGCATTTTATTACTCCAGCCATTAAACACCCTAAGAGACGCGAGTGGAATGAGCAAAGCCTTTATAAAGGATGTTTGTGTGGTCTTCGAAGGCAATAAATTGGGAAACCGCTTGTGAAAATGCTTTTATTAGCAGCTACTTGAAAATAAAAGTCGCCAGGGTCATAACAA
This sequence comes from Tachysurus vachellii, assembly GCF_030014155.1. Classification (NCBI taxonomy): domain Eukaryota; kingdom Metazoa; phylum Chordata; class Actinopteri; order Siluriformes; family Bagridae; genus Tachysurus; species Tachysurus vachellii. The sequence goes on from NC_083477.1 coordinate 15,723,539, forward strand.
CGGCGAATCAATCAAAGGGTGCTGTTTTTAGCTACTTTAAGTATAAAACAGTTCCATTGGTCACAATACATCAGTTCAGTTCATCTTTACACAACTACATCAAACATAAAAAAAAAAAGAAGAAAGACTTGAAATATTTCAAATGGAAATTCTAAGCATCAGTTTAGGTTTGACTGGATAACACCGTTGTTTTACTTTCACTCTTGGCTCTGTCCTGTTCTCTGCCTTTGTTCATTTTCTCGTGCGATTTTCTCTCTCACTGGCTCTCTCTCTTTCTCTCTCTCTCACACACACACACACGCACAGAGAGAGAGAGAGAGAGAGAGAGAGGATTTTGGGTTCCCCAAGGTTGGACGGAACATCGGCTTTACTCTTCACAAATGCCACGGCTGTGTAATAGCACTGTTACTCTCAGACGGTGAAGCTGCAGGTTTCTTCCACCGCCGTTGCTAGTCTCTGGGCTCTGGGTTTGTAGCAGTGGCATTTTTGGCTCGGTGCCCAGAGAGAATCCAACCCTACCCCCAACCCTCCAACCCTCCATCCGCACCCCACTCTCCCCACTCTCCCCTTCCATCTACTCCATCTTGTGCGCTTGCACCAGGCTCCCTGTCGATGCAGTTTAGTCACAGTGCTTCTTCATCCAGCTGCACAGAAAAAGAGAAAAAAGCATATAATTTTACTGTCAAGTTAAAATACTTCAGTTTTTAATCTGTCTGTGTAATGATTGCCTTTAGAGTTACACATGGTTTAGTGAGTACACCAGAGCTGAGAGCTCATGCGCTGCGAAATGAATCAAATCACCTTATTAGCTTCTGTAGTCATTTAATCGTGAAAGTGTGTGTGTAGCCATGAAGGTTTTTTGAGTCATTATTTTTTGAAGTCATTGTCTTTTTGATAATAGCAGACTATTGGACTTGTGGTATAATTTGTTCTTGGACCAATTAATAATTAAGAAATAAACCATGAAAGGATGAAGGGGTGTCCAGTGAAGGGAGAGTTTACCAGCCCCAAAATAGATTATTTTCCAATAACAGCACAGCATGTTGGCTTTTATTGTTTGAATTGTTATCCGTTTATAGTTACGCTATGCTGTGGAAACTTCAGTGGCTCCAGTTAGTTGTTCCTGTTATCATTTTTTTTCCCGCTCCTTCACCCAGCCGTTTTATTTTCTTCGTCCTTGAAGTTAATAATACAAAAAAAAAGATGTTCATGTTGCCCGGAAACAACAAAAAAAAAAATCCACAAAATGTCTCAAGAAAAATTCCCTGATGCAAAGCACAGACACTGGAGACTCCTTTGAACAATGGATAAGAAAAAGCCTTTATTACTTTCTCATATACATTACAGAATAATGAAATTCTTTTCTTCACATGTCCCACCTTTGGTAATCGGGGCCGGAGCACAGGGTCAGCAATGATGCGACACCATAAGTCGCCCTGCAAACCTACGACCTCTTATTAGTCAGAAATGCGCCAGTGTATAAGTCCGTGTATAAATCTGCTGTGATTGGTACACTCTCAGTTGACTCAGTGGAAGCCCCGCCCCTTTTCCCTGTCTCACACAAGTAAAGGTTTTCCTTGCTTAGTGTCTGCTAAGCATATGCATGAAGAAATAGACCTATAAAATAGACCTATGACAGAGACGCATCATCATGTCCAAATGTCGAATATAGAGAATAAATTGTGAAGTTCCTTTAAGTATATAGAGAATTTTACGCTAACTACCAGGGCAAAACACCATAAGACCCCTAGAACAAAAAGGTTCTATCTCCGTTTGTGGTGGTTTCCACTCCAGCAGACATTTCCCCAGATTTCAGACACATTCATTCCTCAAATTCTCTGCTGCATTTTCACTACAAAGTGTTTGAACTTACTGTAACACAGTGTGACGTTTTTAATTGCGAAATAAATTTTGTCTGCATTAAACAAATTTTGTCTGCATCTTATTATTTTGTGCTGGAGCACATGTAAATATTAAAAAAGAAAACGGACCAAACCTCGCAGCAGGTTTCCCCGAATCTCCTCACATGATTATTTTAAACTTGGCTATCATGGCACAGAATGATTCAGCTCATCAGGTGGTTGGCTGATTGTGTTGCTTTGGAAATGGCAAATGTACAGTATGTGTTCTCTGCAATGTCGTAACCAGTAAATACTGGACCGATTGATTTTCCCCCGTAGGGTTTGTTCATCTTATCGAGATGTGTTTTATCATCGACCTTTATCAGAAATCTTCATAGAAATCTAATCTGAATTTATTCTCATGATTTCTTCATATCCAGAGCTGAACGGTGAAGCATGAGAGAGCTCATTCATGAAAGGTTTTAAACATGCTTGCTTGCAACATCTGTAATGTCTGGTTTCTAGTTGAACCAACCTTTTTTTTTTCGACCATCGTGCCTCTAAATGAAAATCTTTGTAGAAAACAGGTTTTATCTTTATGTGAAAAATAAACCAGTGGAGTTTGAAACTGAACAAACTAGTCAAGTGTACTACATGCTCACTACATCACCATTTGACATGAAGCCTGTGGCACACCACCCACATGTGAGACCCCTTTATTAGTAGGTAACATTCTGTCCTGAAGTGTTTTATTTCTCTTTTACCACAGCAATGTCTTAGAAAAACCAACTGTGGTGCAGAGTTTGTTCCTGTCCTCACTTTTGCTATAGAAGCTATAAACCGAGTCACTTGTCATTTGATTCAGTTCTCAAGAAACCACAGAGCTGGGAGAATTTATATAGTGGCACTGCTTCATACCTGTATTCAATTTTTAACCCCAGTTTACTTTCCAGCCCTTGGTATAATTAGACTTAAAGGATGTGTTAAGAGTGTTACAAAGTGTGTAATTAATCCATCAGAAGTGCTGAGCAGGTTCTTACTCGATCCATTAGTGTGTATTAAAAGAAATAAATCTCTTATATTAAATTAAGCAACGTGTAAATGAATTTCAAAAGCAGCTTGTCCATCGCAGATGCCTTTTTTTTTTTTTATCGCCGTTTAAATACTTCCACTTCTCTCCTGTGCTGCATATTGCCTTAATGTGTGAGACACAGTTAACATTTGCCCACTCTGCCTTTTCTCGCAGTCGGGAGACGAGGCAAGAACCACGAGAACAGACCCATTTGATGGAAGAAAAGAAAAAGAAAAAGCAAGAGGAAAAGAAGAAAAAGGAAGTCGCTCAGAAAAAGGTGAGGTGTGATGTTTTTTTTTTTTTTTTGTTTGTTCTTCTTCTTGCCCTTGCCCTGGGGTTTGAGTAAAGTATGTTTACTTAGCACCGCCTACATCCTTTCTATACTCTGAGGCTGGAGGGGGATTTCCACCCGCCATCTTTGCAGTCGGGCTGTATTACGTACCCAGGAGTGCTGAACCCTACAAGCCCTTAATTCTCAGTTCGGTGTGAACGCAGTGAGGGTTCAAAGCTCCTCAGCATCTAAAGATCTAAAACGTGTTGTTTTTCCCACCGTAATATTCTCAATTTCCTGCCCGTGTAGCCCTAAAAACTATCCGACACACTGAATGGGGGAAAAATGAAAAGATTCATTTATTTAGAGTTTTCAACAGTCATTACACTATATAGTGTATAGAATTTTAGTCTATATAATGTATAGAATTTTAAAGCTTTTTTAAAACAAGACGGCACAAACGGCCTGTTAACATGTTTCTCAGCACTGCATGAAGACGTCTTGTGTCCAAGTCAGCCCTGCTGAAGGTCGCACTAGCGTTGCGAGTCCATATGCGTTATTAGACTGAGTAGCTTTCTCCTTATAGATATAGATTATATTTGTTATATCAGTCTCCTTTAACTGACTTTAATATGAACAAATCTTGCAAATAAACTAACACCTGTATAGACTGTTTCTTTAAATCAGATGCTTCATATAATCAGCATCTGCATTGACTATTTTTTAATCATGGTTTTTATTTGGATTGTTTGAAATATATAAATTAAATTGTTCACGGTTTTATTAAGCATTAAGTAAGCAATAACACAACAGACTGTGCTGGGGGGTGGGGGGTGGTCGGGACACCAAGGAGGCGTGACCCTGGAGGTGTAGCCCACGCACTCACATAATATTTCCACAACAACAATTACACCTAATGATTATACCTACTTTGTTAAATGACACATTTTTAAAAATCATTCATTATTATCCTTAGATTATGTGTTGCAACAAGTAACTGTATGAGCTGTTGCTATGGAAACTATAACATATCAGCAGAAGCACAGTGATCTCCTGCTACGACTGGAGCGACTGTCCTGGTACACACCTTCTGACCAATCAGATTGGAGCATTAACCATGCTGTGGAATAAATAGTGTGGAATTAAACAGCATAGGAATGAACCGTTGTTTATTCCATACATTTATCAGACGCCATCTGGTGCATGGTGGTCTTAGTGGTGTGCAGAGGTGGGCCAGGTTTGTTTCTTTGATAACATTGTTGTTTTTTTAAAGTTACCGAACAGAGCAACCAAACAATTCATGCAAATCTACAAGGAAACAGAACCTGAATATATATATATATATATATATATATATATATATATATATATATATATATATATATATATATATATATATATATATATATATATATATATATATATACTGTATACACACACACACACACACACACACACACACACACAAACATATATATATATATATATATATATATATATATATACTGTATACACACACACACACACACATATATATATATATTAGTCGCTGTCGGGCGGAAACCTTGTATGTCCAGATTTTGTCAATTTAATATTTTTTCACATATCGATGCTATTGGTCAGTCCCCACGTGGGTCTGTTATTTTTACAAGTTATTAACCAATCTAAAGTCTTGAAAATAGCTTGAGCGCAAATCTCTTAACTCCATTGGACACTTCAACTGTCCACCTATATATATATATATATATATATATATATATATATATATATATATATATATATATATATACACACACACACACAAATATATAAATATACGTATATGTGCTCTGATGATCACGTCAGCTTCCCAGTTTACATAGATGCTTTGTCGGTGCTTAAACAAATTTACCTCGACATGCCCCATCTCGTCTTTGCATATTATACAAACAACTGTTGTTTGCTCCGAGTCCACCATGTAAAAAAATTCAGCCGTTCTTTATAACTGATGTTGAATTTGTTAGGCACCAAATCCTCCATGTTACCAGGCTGCCACGCAAAACAAAGAGGATATAAGTTACATCCCTCTTTGCTAAATCTGCACAATATTATAATAGTTTATAAAAAACAAGTTGTTGTATTTTTTTAGTTCTCCCCTGAATCTGCTATTTCAGGTAACTGATGTTTACGTATTGTCCACAAAACACAATAAGGACTGAATTTTCACAAATGAACTGGTTTAAGTGTTTACACATGCTTGATTCTCAATACTGTGTTTTGTTACCTATATTATTAACGACTGAATAGTTCTTCATGAGTCCTTTGTTTGTCCTGAGATTTTAAACATCCCACAGTTCTTCAGAAATATCCTCCAGCTCCTGCACATGCTTTACTTTTTCAGCATGTGACCCCTTTCCAACAGCGACTATATGAATTTGAGGTCCATCTTTTCCCACTGAGGTTAACTAAGGGACTCGTACATGACTAGAACACAAGCTGCAAACATTCGCTGATGCTCAAGGAAGCAGCCTGAGACATTAAGAGCCATGGGGGGTGTAAACTGTTGAACAGGAACATTTGTATATTGATATTTTTCCCCCTCTCTTCTGCTTCTATACTTCTGTAAAGCTGCTTTGAGACAATGTGAATTGTTAAAAGAGCTACACAAATAAATTGAATTTGAATTTGAATCTTAGCTTCTGAAGCACTGTACTAAATGAAAAAAATCAGATCTTTTAAAGAAAATATTTAAAATTATTTTAAATTAGTAACATTTTGCAGATTCGGGTTGGGGGGGTGTAAACTTACGTGCTCAGGTGTGAGCTAGGGAAACATTTCTGCTTGTTAGAAAAATGCCCTCATTTCATGTTCATTGACTCATTGACTCATTTTTCTTCAATGCAGCTTTGTTTCATAAAAATGTAAACAAACCTCAGTTACTTCAAAACCTCAAAATATTTTCAGGGTTTTTTTTTTTTTTTTTCAATCCTACATTAACAGTCTTTTAAGATGGAACCAGAATGACAAATGTTGTAAATCAACCTAGGCAGTGATGTGTATTTGGTGGCCATCCTCCTAATCCACTTCTAATATTTCTTCCCAGGCTGCTGAAAAGGAAACCAAAGGTGAGTTCTCAACCTTATGTCTTTAAAACTCTTTCATAGTAAACGGACAAGGTTTTCACAAATCAGCACAATGTTTTATTGCCCAAATGTATGATTTATCTCACAAGACAGTTTCAGCTGATTCGTTCTTTCTTTAGTAACTGAGGGCAGATTGTCCGGCTAGAGGCTTGTGACCCCCGAGTGATGAATAAGGATCGATCGAAAGAAATCAAAAGAAAATTACAGAGTATTAAAGACTGGAAATAGGTAAAGAAAAGGTTGACAACTTGGTTATTATTAAAAAAATTCTTCTTATTAAAGAGTAACTGTTTAGTTAATTTAGTTATTGGATCGCCGTGAATATGGTTCAATCTTGTTTCTGCTAATTTTTGAACAGTGTTAATAAGCTATATTTTCTCACCAGATCCTCTTTCCGCCCTGTTAAGAAACGCTGACATTAGAGACTCCTTCCGTAAATGTTAAACAACATCTCACAGCTTTAGTATCAGCTATGTGTTTGTTTCTGCAAAATAACACATCATTCAGTTTAGTTATTATTAAGCTATCGACATAACATTAGTGCTTTAATATATTCAGTTCAGTTCAATTTTATTTGTGTAGCCTTTTAACACCGGACACTGGACTGTCAACGCAGAAACACAAACATACAACGTGTGTATAAACATATAAACGTGTGATTTGTCATACAGTCAGAGCTGCTGTCATACAACAGCTTCTGACCAATCAGAGGTATGCACCAATGGAAGTGATAGTAATAGGAGTTCCTGTTTTGGTTTGGTTTTTTTTACATACATCAACCAATGATGAGTGAGGGAGGGCTTTAAAATTTGTGATGAACCTCTGTAAACAGTGTCCAAAGAACGTAGACACTGAGAAGACCCAATATAGAAAAACCACCTGGGAAGCTTGTGTGTCAGCCAGCGTTCGGTTCTGTTAACAAGAATGATGGGGACGTACGTTGGTCATTTTAATGATAGGAAGCATATTGAGAAGTTACGCATAAGAGAGCGCATTTTAGGTGAGAGAACTGTCCGCTTCAGCCGAGGCACAGTGTCTTTACTAACACTGTGCAAAAGCAGGCTGAAGTGCTATCAGGGAGAACCGGGGTCCACCTGGATCGTAAGTACTGAGCATGCCCTTTTCACCTTGTGGCATTAAGACCTCAGCGAGGTCGCCGTCTGAGCTGTTTGTGACCAGATGGGAGAGGGGCTTACGACACATAAAATGTAGACACTCATAAATCTCATTAGAGCATCTGCTAAAGCTGAAAGCCTCCAACACTTAGCCTGTACACAAGGGGAAGCTTGTGTCTGCGAGCAGTTCACCGTTAATGGTGTTGCGTGTGGGCACGTGATCAAGGCTGAACCTCTGTTGCCTTTAGACTCTTCTAATTAGGGTGTTGTAGAGCACTCGCTCGCTTTTCTTTCTGCTTGCATCTGTCTTTGTTGACATATGAGTCAGTGCAGAGAATTCCCAGAGACTCGGTCAGGATACGTCTGGGGAATTGGCACAGTTCCTCTAATGAGGTCTAATCTGATTTAGCTTTGTTTCGTGGTTCTCCGTGTCCTGTGGCCATAGCGTGTAGTAACCACAGAGTCACGTTAGCTTTGCATCTAGTCACGATTCTGCTCGATTTCGCTTTTAACATGTTCCTGATGTGTGTGAAAACATCACCTGTCATCAGTGCACACTAAATAGTCTTAAGCTGCGTCCCAAATCACACGCAGTTAATCACTACTTTACGCCAGTTTGGCATGGAATATTGGATACTTTCAGCTTTTGCTTACCTAGTAGAAGAGGGGCGCAGCTACCAGGCAAAAAATGTCTAGACTGCTGGCGCCACTCTGGTGGGCAAGACATCTTACAAATTTATTTAAAATAAAAAAAATCATCTCATTCCATTAGAGAAACGTCGCATTACATTCATTTACCAAAGCCTGGGATACAGCTTAAAAACAAACAAACAAACAAAAAAACTGTTGTTTTCCATGTATACGTTCACTAGACGCTGGAGTGTGTAATGTGCAGTAGGTCATTCAGAGTTCAGCTTTAGTAAGAAATGTCTTTGCATTGTCTGTAGTACAGCAGCTGCCAGCATGGAATGTCATCATGTAGAGAAACTATTGTGATTAACAAAAACAAAATTAAATGCAATTTTGCTAACTGAGAATGGGATTTAATGCACAGTTTCTTCTTGGTGCACCAAACTTTTACTGATGCCACAAAGCGCACAAGCCATATTAACTAGCGCCCAGAGGGATTGGACGTCTCAGGGCACAGCATTGCCATTGAGTTCTACTTGTTTTATTTCTGCACAGAAATTGATGACTTTTAAACTGTTCAATGAAAGTAAACGTGTTGTTGCTGTACACACGATTAATACCTTGCTGTTGCTGCTGCTTACAGAATATTTTGCTGTAGTAAAAAACATGCTTAAAAAAATGGTTTTCATTATGAGCTGTAGATATAAAAAGTTTTTTGTGTGTGTGTGCTGTGTGTGTATTGCATGTAAAATGTGTTTTTACTTTATTTATTTATTTATTTATTTTTGAAGACCTTATCTTCTCCAGGCTGTCTCAGGGATACACACACACACACAGAGCCATAGAGAGAATGGAGAGCAATGAGCAGATTGAAGGCAGGGGAACGTGAAGGTCGTGTTAGTAGAAGGAGAAAAACCCTGACACGGCTGACAGAGACCATGGGTGTTTGTTGTATATGTGTAAGGAGGGAACGGTGTGAAAGAGTGAAAACACACTCTGCTTTCCTAACTTCGTTCTCTCCGGGTTTTTGGCAGGTGTGCTGCTCGAAGGCTCTTGCGTTTCTCCAGCTGACAGTGAGCTCTTTTGCTCTCGCTAAGTCCTCCATGCTCACACTCAGTCACCTTTTATTTATTTATTTTTTTTTTTTTGGTCATCTTGTTAACGTTCATAAACACACCCTGGGTTCAACCTGTAATTAGGTTGTGTAGATTGACTCAATTCAGGAATTGAAATACATGATTCCATAATATAGGCAGAATATCGAGAACTGGAGAATATGAATCTCTGTAAGAGCAGCCATTCCTGTCGAACGCTGCCGAAGTGGCTGAAATGGCCACATAACTACCAGTCTCCTCCAATCAGCTTTCCATTTTTACCCTTTCTATTTTAAATATGGCACAAGCATCACATACAAATTCTCCCTGCTGGCAGCCACTGGCTTTATATCGAAGCCAAACCAAAAGCATTGGTACGCTATCTCCAGTTCACGATCAGCAGCACGTTACAATTAAAATAACCGTTAGAGCTCGTAACGTGATGGCGCTCGGTTCGCAAGATTCAAAGCCAAACTGTCTCACAGCCCGGAGAAACTGATTATGCTGAAAAAATAAAATAGGTAGCTAATGAAATATTATAACAAAATAAACAAGATTATTAGAAATAAGAAATAAGAAATGCTAACGGATTTAGTCAACATTCAAAAAAAATTCTGCTCACGTAAAAAGTGTTCAGGTCATGCAGTGTTTGTGCTGCTGCTCAGTTTTGCTCGGCTTCAGGCTCTGCTTTCGGAAAGACAGTGTGAACAAGTATGAATTCACATTCAACGTTTTTTTTTCTTCTCCCTCCTCGAACTAAGTGGGCAAATATCATAGCTGCTTACTATGACACTGATTTCTCAGATACACTACAGAAGTGTTTTGACACTCGGCTGCCATAGTGTTATGCCCGTGATCTTAGGTAATTACTTTGAAGTGTGTTTGTGGACTGTTGTTAATTTGCAATTTTCTCTGTTGCTATTCTGTATTCTTAGCAAAGTCATGTGACATTCTTAAACACAGTTATTGCATTTGTAATAGTCCATGTAAGAGACTTCAGTCGAATAGAAGTAGAATGGGAATTGAATATTGAACGGGAATTGAATAGGTATGGAATAGAAACAGAATGGATTACAATAGAAAATGGACTAGAAACAGAGTGGAACAGCATAGAAACCGAATAGAACAGAAATGGAGTAGAAACTGAATGGAATTTAATAGAAACGGAATTGGAAAGAAAAAGAACTAATAGAATTAAATGTAATGGATTAGAAAACAGAATTGAATGGAAATGGAATAGAAACAGAATGGATCTGAATATAAATGGAATTGAAACCGGATGGAATATAAATGGGGAATAGACGGATCTGGAAATCCCGAGGATCTGAAAATAAGACACTTCATTTTTAATATTCTGTGTACCGGAGGTTTGATTATAATAGTGACATTGTTCTCGAACGAGGAGTGATAATTGTGTCCAGTAAACTCCCAACTGTCCGTGAAGTAAATGTGGTATAACGTTGTAACGACCACAAACACAGCAGAGGTCAGAGTGTTAGATACCGAGAATGGATATAAGGTGCATGAGTTTGAGCCCCTTTTCCACCAATGCAGTTTTGAGTGCTGGTTCGGAGCCAGAGCCTAATTTAGAATCAGTTCTTTTTTTTTTCTGACACCCAAAGCACCGGCTCTGAACCAGGAAAAGTGGTTCTTAAGTAGCAGCAAAACGTTGCTGGTCTAGACTTATGAACCGCTTGTGGCTGGGGGCGGGGCTACTGTTGGTGCTTTTGATAATGTACCTTAAGTAGGGGCTGGGGGCGGGGCTACTGTTAGCACCTGGTGGCGGAGCTGTTTAATACACCTTTACTTTACCGCAATATGATACATTATCAGCACACATGATAGTAGGTAGCTACATGCTAAGGCTACCTTTTTTCCTGTGTTAATGATAAAATAATGTTATGTACTTTCCATTATTCTTGATTGCAACCAAATTTCTACAAATTACATCGAGCTGCACGTACACGTTGGATTCGTCGCGTTTGGATGCCAATGTAGGTTTGCAAAGCCATGAGCATTAACAGTAAAGCGACATCTGTCATTGTTGATGTTGTGTTTGTGTTTGCCGCTGCTGCGCTAACGTTGCTGGGAAAGATGAGACGTATACAGTGACGTAAGACTCGGCTCTTTGATGGCTCTATAGCCCATGGAAAGGCAAACCGGTTCCTAGAAGGTTCGCCAGTGGAACCAACTTTGAACCAGCACTAGCTCTGAACCAGAACCCGGTTCTTTCTGGTGGAAAAGGGGGCAATTGTGAAGATGTGACATGATGTGGCCCAAAACCAAGCATTCCTGTGATTATTTTCCCAAAAACACCCTTCCAGAAAATGTTTTATTCTTCTTATAGGCAACATTTATTTACATTTATTAATAATGTTTAGTTGCTGGTGTAGAACATCTGCAAAACGGGAAAAGTTCCTTATATAATTTGTTGTAGCATCTAGAAATTGTCGTTCCCTCACAAGCCAAAGAAAATGTCACCAGATCATTAAATGCATGTGTGTGTTTAATTTGTTTACGAATACTATTTGCCACACAAGTCTCTGTGTTCTCAGTATTATTATATCAGTAGTAATGCTCTGGCAGTGCGATTTAGTGCTGCAGTATTTTCTATCCCTTTGAAACTTGTGGGATTGAAGAAGTGTAGAGTGGAAAAAAATTGACCTAATTGCACTCTACTATCAGCGAGCATTTCGAGTACAGTGTGGCGGCGTGCTAATTGCAAACGGCCATAGCGAGAGTGTCTCAGAGCCGTCCCACGAGGCTCATCCCCGATCACTCCGGCTTCACGTTTATCGAGCCGGTCCCGGCATAGCGGAGCTCAGAGCCTTTTCATCTCCTCTTTCATCTCTCTCTCTGGCTCTTCGCATGCCTCTGAGAAAAACAGGCTTTAAATACAGCTGCGTTATTTAAGCGCAGCTAATTAAGATCCTCAGACGTCTGCTCAGCGTTCCGAGGTTAAAGACAAACAATAAAAAGGGGCAAGAAATGGAAGCGCTGGCTTTCAGGCGCGTCTTGACGGTGCTAATGACAAGCTATAAAACGGGTTCCAAAAGGCTTTGCGTTTGGCGTAAATGTTTAAATGTACACACAGAGCAGATTTCCAGTTTGCACCGGCTTTGCCGTTATTTACCCAAAAAAGCATACTTGATCTGTACATTCCCCATTTCTTTTCCCCTTTGTTAGCTTCACCCCTTCAGCCTGAGCCATTTGCCTTAACTGCCCCTGGACATTATTAAAAATATTTCTTTTACTCCTTTAATAGTTTTTAATTGACATTTTAATTGACACCGCCTCGCCACAGCCAGGATTTCACTCTTTGTTTCCAAAAGTCTTTAAAAAAAAAGTGTATTAGAAAGCTACAGCAGATATCACACACATGGCCATGGGTTTGGCTTCGTCACATTTTTTACCCGTTACTCTCTGCTTACTAGAGCGGCTATTCACTATTGGAGCTTTTGTTGTGTAATTTGTTCTTGGATGTTTCTCCTGCAGTGAGATGATGAGTCTGTCTGCTGCAGCATAGTATGATTAGCTAGATTAATAGACTTGCATTGAAATGCTACAGAATTCTGATTTCTAAAATATTTTGAAAATATGTCCTTGACCTTCGGCTGCTCGCTGTTCAACAACACAGTGGACCATCAGATCCTCCTCATATCTGATTTCAGCACAGGGTTTTTTGTTTTTTTTTTAACACTCTGCCCTTTCGTATGCAACCCTTCCAGTTTACACGAGCTTGGGACTGAGGCTGAGAGAGAACCCCTCAGTGGCTGGTTGTTTCCAGCCCAGGAATCAATCCTGGTGTGTCAGTGACATTTTCATCTCCGCCTTGTCAACCCTGACGTTCCCTGAACACACAGAGCCACTTAATACCTATTTATTATTTAAATCTGATATAAAATCTGAAACTTCATCTGTGACAAACGCATCACTGTGAGCATCTGAACCCCCATCCTGTGACGGTGTACACTGAGTACACACTGGTCACCACGTGTGTGTAGTGTGAACACAGTCCGGACATTATTACACCAACCGTCTTGGAACCATCATGTGATCTACGATGTCATCAATAATTTTTTCAAAATCCACTAGTTTTATTTTTTCTCGTTTAAAATGTAAAATTTACAGAGTACAGCTTAAGGACATGAAACAACATGAAACGTGTCAGTCCCATTGCATTATGGGACAGTGCAGTGTGCATTGACTCCATGCTGCAGAATCTCAGCAAAAGCAAATCAGTCTGGTGTCATTTATACCTTTTTAAAATATTAATCCTACTCTCTCTCGCGCGCTTCTCTCTCTTTCTCTCAGTCTGTTTGCCCCTCTCTCTCTCTCTCTCTCGTTCTCTCTCTCTCTCGTTCTCTCTCTCTCTCTCTCTCTGTCTTTCTCTCTCTCTCTCTCTCTCTCTCTCTCTCGTTCTCTCTTATGCTCTCTCATTCTTTCTCCTTGTCTGTCTCTCTCTCACTCCCCCTCCCTCTCTCTGTCTCTCCTTCTGTCACCCCCCTCTCTCTCTCACATTCTCTCTTTTGCTCACTATTTCTTTCTGTGTCTGTCTGTCTCTCTGTGTTTCTGTCCGTCTCTCACTCCCTCTCTCTCTCTCACCCCCCCTCTTTCTGTCCATCTCTCTCTCTTTCTCTCTTTTTTGCTCTCTCATTCTTTCTCCTTGTCTGTCTCTCTCTGTGTCTCTCTCTCTCTCTCACTCCCTCTCTCTCTCAACACCCCCACCCCCCTCACTCACTCACTCCTCCAAAATGTTTTCCTGGCATTCTAAAGCAACTCATAATTATGAAATGTACGGATTTTATTGCATTTTTCTACTTAACACCCGATGGATTGACTTCCCTTTTTATTCCCCATCTTGAGAGAAATCACGTTACTATTTCACCAAGCTGTATTTTGTATTTTTCAGTGTTATGTTATGAAATGTTGCGAGTAAGCAGCAGATGATCGGCTCTGACGATCTACGGGAGGTCTGTGCACCGAAGAACAGAAAAAAAAAAAGTGTAAGGTTGCTTGCATCTCCATAGCAACAGGGAGATTGTAGGACCTAGGGACCCACCAGGCTTCAGAAGGGTTTCGTGTTAAGTGGCACCCCAAGGAACACGTTCACACACACGCGCACACACACAGTTCTGACACTTCACACTATATAAAAAAAATTTGTTTGCTTAACTAATGTTCCAATGCAGTTAAATTCCGACATAATTTCTCCTGTTATTGATACGCTGTGAGGTTTGAATTCAAAAAGTAAACAATCTGTAGCTAATCAGCAGTTCTTTTTTAAAAAAAAAAAAAAAAAAATCTAATTTGCTTTATAGGCGTCGTGTAAACGAGCTCAGTCGGATTCAGGTGTTGCCGTCGTGACTCTCTGCTGATCTGCTTGCTCTGAGGAGAGAGCGGCGTAGCACAGCCCCAGGCCTCAGTTCAACGTGAAGCTCAGATCAAGTGCTCTTTAATTAGGTGGGAATTCTGTGATTGAGGCTTGAGGAACTGGACCTTTGGGGGACACATTTTTAACCCTGACATTTTTTCTTTCTTTTGTCTCAAAAATGTCACGGAAAGGCAGGTGGTGGTTTAGAAAAGACGTTGTTTTTTTTGTTACTTTTTGTTTCTTTTGTTTTTTTTTTTTCATACTTCAATTCTTCGACTTTTTGATGAAGTCCAGAAATGACGCAAACTTTACTTCAGCTGTTTTTGTCAAACTTTTTATTTTTATTTATTTATTTATTTATTTTTCTTTCAGTTTGCTAATCACACCAGAATGGAGCAATAAAATTATCTTATGCAAATAAGGTCATGTTACAGGCAATTCCACATCATCTCATAATGTGCTCCTGAAGCAACAATTATTTAAAATAAATAAATAAATAAATAAATATTATAAAAATATTTTTAAAAAAACTAGTTGTTGAACTACTGGATCAAGACTGGATCATGAAGACTGGATCAATCCACTTAAAATACTTTGCTAAGTCTGTATTTGCAGACCGCAGACCTGCAGGTGACGACCCTCTCCATGGAGACTTCAGCATTTTTGTTAGGCTTTTTTGGTGCATGGGCTTTCAGCTGTGAGTGTGTGTGTGTGTGTGTGTGTGTCTACCCTTCATAGTGCGTCGAGTACAGCAGATCTCATGATCTCACTCTTTCCTCTCAGGTTTCCATTCACTCTTACGATGGTAACAGTTAGAGATATGAACCTATTTATCACAGAAACGGTGCTTAAAAATAATCCACAGCAGTGGAGAGTAATTAAAGCATTTCTATTGACTCAGAGCTAATAATAGCATCGTTGGTGGGGGGTTGGTGTGTGTGCAGCCAGCTAGTTTAGCACACACACTCAGATTTCTGACTCTCTCCTTCTTTCCTCAATCCTCCCCGTGCTAACGCTGCTCTGTCATTGGCTGAGCACATGCAAGCTTCTAGAAGGCTCCTAGGAAGGTCGAGTCAGTCAGTTTGCTGGACCGACCTGCAGAAGCGGAATTCAAATAAGCGAGGGATCCATTAGATATAGAGCGGATCAGTCCGTCATCGAGGACGTCCTCTATTTCCTAACTCTTAATCTAAAATCAGAAGGAACAAAAGAACAGCTCAGACATGCAGAATGCAAGAGAGAGGGAAGAGTGGAGGGCGGGTGATAGAGAGCAGGAGAGGGAAAGGGGAGAGAAAAACAGGGAGGGAGAGAGGGGAGGTGTGTGCGTGTGCATGTGTACACGTGCAGGGGAGGGGGTGTGTGTGCCTGCAAGAGAGAAAGAGGAGGGGTGTGTGTGCGTGTGTGTGCATGCACATGAGAGAGAGAGATAAATGATGTGTGCTGGAGGACTCTCCTCCCCCTGCTGCTTTTCCTCCGCTCTTGGGAGACGGACTGAACTGGAATTAATCAGCGGCCAGCTTCACCGCCTCAGGACAGCAACAGCCGACTCCGATGTCATCGCTGTACTTTGTGATTGCGCTTGTGATATATCTTTACTTTAGCTTGTGTCATGTGTGGCTTGTATTTATTTTTGCTGATATTTTTACACCAAAATAAACAAACGTATTATAAAGTTAGTAAACCATAAAACTTTGACGCTAAATTGTGTCCTAAATAATTCAGCTAAATAATGAACTTGAACCATCACCGAATCCACCTGCACATCACGCTTACCATTTTAATTGGACAAATCGGATAAAGAATTGTGATTTTTCTTAAAACTCGTGTGACGTACTTCAAGCTCAGGTTCTGAGGCTAACCAGCATTCCAGACTACTGTCAAGCAGCAATATAAAGCTGAGTGCACATATATACAGTGATTTACAGTAATTAACTCTTAATTGCTATGCTGGGGCTCTGCTATGAGTTAGTAGGTGACAAGGCCGAATGAATTTAGGGTGTTTGGCACCATGACACTTAAGCTTGATCACCTTACATTGTTGGACTATTAAGTAAGCGTCTTTCACGCCAATAAAGTTCCCACTCTCTTTATTCAACTCTGATGCTGCTGTGTTGTGTGAGTAGAGGAATATTATTAGAAAATGCCTTGAAAATTCCTCTCAGCAGCATTCATGCTTCTTCACATCACAAATTTGTTACCTTTAATCTTTTCTAAACTATCAGTCAATCCTCAGCCACTAGCTAACTCTCCCTTCTCATTTAACATCCACCAACACCTCATGTGACGCTCTTAAACTTCATGCAGCATCGCAGGGCATCATAACGCAGGGGCTCAGTGACTCACAGTGGCCTTGTGAGTAACAGAATGGAGGAAGTATCGCAGCCCTCCCATCCTGACAGCACAGCTTCTCAAGGGCTTTGATCACGGCTTGGTTCTTGCTACTCGGCTGGTTTGAGTATTTCATGATCTCCTGAGATTTTCACGCGCAGAATGATGCAAAAAAACATCCAGAGGCAGATCTGCAAGCAGAAATGCTTTGTTTATGATCAGAGAACCACCACCCAGATTGGTCTGAGCTGATATGAAGGCTAGCATCTAGATGCAAACATCTAGACGTGGTGAGCAGAAAAGCATCTGCAATCCTTCAGTGGGTGAGGCTTTTTTTCCAAAACTGACTGTAAACTATGGAAAATGAATATTAATCAGTGCCATATTCCCTCGCAGTCACTGGATAAACATGTGGTACGAGAAAACATTTCCTTGTACACTATTTGCTTCTGTATGTTAATCATAAACGATGTAATTCTACGCCATGAAATGCGAACGAATGCCAGTAATGTGTCCGAAATCTTTCAGGTAGGCGTGATTTGAAACGCAACAAGCAGAAGGATAGAACATCAGTCCCTGATCCCCTGAATACCTGTTCACTATGGTTATGTTTCCTCTCATAACACTGGTCACATTAACATATGTAGGATGGTACTGGACCTTTTTTTTTAAAAATCGACAGCTATATACAGGTGAACACCCTTTCTTATATTATTTGTGTAGACTGCTGTGAAAAAAATAAGCTGTGATATAATCAAGTATTGTGATTATTTGACATTTAGTGACTTTTTTCCTTCTGAGAGCTACTTTGATAAAAACATTAAGATTGCCAAGAGCTACTGGTGTTCGACTATTAGTCCCATTTATTTACATAGCTTATTGCCATAAACCAAACTAGTTGATTGAGCTATTTTTGTGTTAATTAAAGTCGATATTAAACAGTCGTGTTTTGCAAATAAATCTTTTTAAATTCGCATAAGCAGCATTTTAATTGTTGAGTCGAGTTAATTGATTTAACACAAGTTATCAGTTATTACAAGTTGTCAGATTTTGTTCATTCATACGAATCCTGTTGTTTAGCAGCAAATTGTTACTTAAAACGCCCATGGCACATACCCTGATGGCCTCAGCAAGACTGAAAATACAGTGAATATACAGTTGCAATGGGAAATATATAACAGTACTTATCTATGAAACCCCGCTTGCACTAATAAGAAATATCTACAGCAAACCCATCGTACATCTTCACGCAGCAGGATATTTTCATTCAACTGATTTTTTTTGGCAGCTTGGTATATTATTAACGCTGACGAATTCAGTTAATTTGATTCGATTAATTTTGTACACATTCTATGAACCTTTAGGCGAGTTACAGGTTGCAGAACCCTGCTATATATTGTTTAGGTTGCATGCCAGACTAAAACAAGTTGTGGTCAGCGGTGGTTAGTTTAAGACCTTGTTGAAATCTGTAACCTTTATAGCTCAACTCTTTGGTGTTTTAAGTGCTATGACTGTGTATACAAAGCCTGGCAGGACTTTATCAGCCAAGAAGAACTGTGGACGACAATCAAAACTTGATGCTAGGGATCGTTGAACACTAGGAAGGATTGTGTCCAAACAATACATTTTTGGACAATTTGTTTTACTGCAGCAAAAGTGACAGCAGAACATAACATCCACCTTAAGGACACTTTTTCCTGCAGAGAACTTCACAAAGCCAAGTGCAAAAATGTGTCATGATCATAAAACTTCACAATACATAACTATAAAACAATAACTAAATCGGAAGCACAATATTTCATACACCATATCAAGATTTCTTATATCAACTGAGATTTAACATTTACATTACATTTCTGTTATTTAGCAGAGACCCTTATCCAGAGTGACTTACAATTTTATTTCAATTTCTAAAATTAACTGAGCAATTGAGGGTTTAGAGAATTGCTCAGGGGCTGGGGATTCAAACTCATGACCTTGCGATCAGTAGTCCAACACCTTACCCTCTTTTCTACCACATCCCACAACATTTCTTTGATACCTAATCGAAGACACACGCACTGTGTAAAGTCGTCGTATTTAGCGTATAGCACTATTGTAAAATTATATCATATCAGTTATATGTCAACTTGTCAATGTCAACTTTATTTGTATAGCACTAATCAAACACATGTTGACCAATGTGCTTTACAACATCTAAGTATTAAAAAAAAGTATACAATTTTAATAATAGCAATACACACATTAACAGTAATAATAACAAATATTTCAACAAGAGGGATATGCCATGTAAAACAAGTATGTCTTAAGATGTATTTTAAAAACGTGTACGGAATCAGCATCCCTGCCGTACATGGGTAAAGTGTTCCAAAGTCTAGGTGCTACTGCCGCAAATGAACGATCCCCTTTCATGCTTAACTTGGTCCTTGGAATTTTAAGTAAATTTTGAGTTGTTGATCTCAATGTTCTTCCCGTTTGATGTTCGGTTAACAAATCTGATGGTGCAAGGCCATGCAGAGCTTTATATACTAGTAAAAGTAACTTAAAATCAATCCTGTACTGTACAGGAAGCCAATGCAAGGAGACCAGGAACGGAGTGATGTGTTCATGTTTTTTAATATCCATTAATAATCTTGCAGCAGCATTTTGAACCTTCTGCTGCCACAAGATAGAGGTGGTCACTGGTGTTACTGCTGTTTTTGTTTATTTTGTGGGTTTTTTTTGTGATGCTATTTATTTTCCTGTGTAAGTATTTATCTCCTGTTCAAAGATCCTTGACTTTGGAGATCGGATGCATTCTGCCTTGGCTTAAATTGATGGCAAAATGAATTAATGTAAAGATTTGAATGAGCAAATCAGATTTTAATTGATTTATGTAATGCAGTTGGATGTTTGTTGCTCTTTCAGAGCTTGAGACAAAGCATCGCTAAAACCTTAGGCTTATTTGTTAATTGTGGCTGGTGTCGTTGGTAGAGCTAGTGCAAAAGTGCTTAATATGTCACTTTTGAGTTGTGGCCTTGGGCATACAAATGGATGTATGCTGAGGTTTCTGTAGGATTCTCCAGGTGAAGACCAAAAGCAGCAGCCAAACCAAATGTTCACTAAAGTGAACTCGTCTTCTGTCGCAACTCCACTTCTATCTCCAGCGTCTCCTCTGATGCTTGAACTGACTCCTTTGCGCTTTGCTTTTAACCCAAGTATCTGAATCCTCTTTCATCTTTGTTCACAGTGCCAGACTCTGCCAAGCCAAGCCCTGCCCCTCTTCCCCCTGCCAACCCCAGCACTACCAACCCCTCTGTGCCCTCGGCCAGCAGCAGTGGTGCCAATGGCAAGCGTGCGCCCTCCAGCACTCAGCAGCAACCGCAGTCGGCAGTACAGCGATACCCACCTCGAGAGGTCCCACCACGTTTCCGCCAACACGAGCACAAGCAGCTACTGAAGAGAGGACAACCTCTGCCTCCTGGGAACCTCGCTGTTGTGCTGCCATCCTCAAGCAGTTCTACTGTGCAGTCCTTCCCCAGCCAGTCACACCCAGGTCAGCAGCTGGTCCAGTACACTCACCCATCATTTTGAGAGGCTGATTAGAAACAAATGGTCTCGGGGTGAATAAATCAGAAATTGATTAGTTAGCCAAACCTCAACTTGGTGCATATTTTCATGTTCTGTTTGCGTATGACAAGACTATTGAAAATAAGCTATTATTGAGCCTCGGGAAGGGGTGACTTTGGAGCAGAAGGGAAATCCGTATCTTCTCCTGGTAATGCCTCTGGTGATTAAAAAGGTTTTTAGAGACTGACTAGCGGCTTGATTTTCCCCTTAATGGAAATGTTGTAGTTTAGTAAACACTTTCCACATCTTTTCATAGTCCTGATTCCAGAAACATTGTCTAGCGTCTGTTCAAGCTATTCAATATGGCTCATTCCTACCAAGAGCCAGTAGCAGCAGGTTGTGGGATTTGACAAAAAGAGTAGCACTAAACCCAGCTTTGATGAGTTGGGAGTTTTTCTCTTGATACTCTTGACTCCTGTATTAACAGACCCCTGGAACTGCTTGCCTGTAAATGCATAACTGATGGCCTGGATGCCTAGGCTGCTTGTCACGGTTACTCTGACGCCACTCATCAGATCTCTGTAGTGAAGTTTTGTTGCTGTTGAACTTGAATTGAATTGTACCTGAATTGAAGCTTTATGCTGGGGAACTGAGCAAGCGTTTTAGCTAGCTTAGTACAGTGTTAACTTGCATACATGGTGTTGAATCCCCTTACATCCTAGCCATGGCTCTGGCAACCACGTAGTCCAGTTTGCACTAATTAGCCATATCTAATATCCACAAGTAATGTTACCTTATATAATCAAAATATGCTTTCCATATTGTCTATCCTGGCACATTCATCCTGTTTACTTGTTTGGAGTCTGCCCACACATACAGTCAGCTGCTTATGGATACTGATTTGCTTTGCTCTAGTTTCTAAATCTAAGTCAGGAGCGCAAAGAGAGTTTCTTCCTGTGTTTGGCAGGCGTGTGTACGGATATGTTCTTTCGGTCTGCGGGTGACTTGTTCGGCTGCAAAGAGCAAGAAAATTGCAGCAGCCCAGCTTAGTGAGCTGCGGTGACTCATTGCTCATGGTATGTGAGACGTGGGCTGCTTTTGATTGACCCGGACCCGTCTAAACCCTATTTTGAGGCAAAAGAATCGATTCCCTGCCCAGGACTACATTTTGATTGGTCCCTGTGGTGATACAAACATGTGAGCTTGTAAATAGGCAAGTTGAGACTTTGATAATAAAGTGGTCCCCTACCCTGCTGCCAGCAGCACACTCTCCTTTCATTCCTGTGCACATTTTCCTCCTCCTCTGCACTTTCTACCCCCACACAACCCAAAAGGTTTTCACTCAAAGGAAAGCGGTGATTCAGAGAGAAACAAGTCCAGGTCTGATTTGATTTCCTCTGCCCACGTCACTCATTCTGTCTCCTTGTAATCTGCCTGAGCGACAAACAGTTGTTCCACTGCACGTTACTTAACAAATCGAAACCCAGCTTCATGATAAAGGCGCCTTTATTTTCACATGCAAGCATTTTTTTTTCCCCAAAAAACTGAAGTGTAGCCAGAGCTCTAACCAAAGCTGGAGGCAACCCTGTCCTGTATTTAGGAAAATCTTTCGCTTTTTCTCTTGTCTCATGTTCTTTGCCTCTAGTATGTGTCATTTGGTATTTGGGAGTTTTTTTTTTTGTTTTTCAAATGAAAAAGGAAACAAATATCAATTTTCACCAGTTCTGTAGGAAAGATATTGTGAAGACAGTGGTTTTTTCCCCCCACATAGTATGTAAGAAAAACACTGCATAAAGAACACCAGTGTTTAGAGAGCAGTTACACTTTTTTACACACCTTTTTTAAAATAAAAAAAAAAAACTGTGGCTATATATTATATCAGTACGCTAGCTGGGGCGTTCCTTGTAGAATTTAGTGAAAAGCTTCCACACAGTCATCACTCTATAATGTTCATTAACATTCGTATTATTTGTGGGGAGACTCAAGACGACTTCTTCCTATTGATTGAGCATTCTGGGTGCCTGATGCACCTTTGCCCCAAGGGTATTATAAGCCAGTTATAACCAAACACATACAGCGGATTTCTGAGTCTCAGTCTGTTATCCCAACACTTCTGAACTACATTTTTTTCCAGATTCACATTAAAGGTAAATAATAAAGTTTCATAATAGAGCAACTGTGCTGTGGGTATCCAGTAAGTGTGTGCGTGTGTGTGCGCGCGCGCCTCGTCCCCTACTGTCAGCTGCTGGATCTGGCTAGAGTGCAAGCTGATGTGCGTCACATCCTGTGCAGGAGGAATGAAGCGAGTGTGCTACTAAACTATAGTTGCATAAGTCTCCCACTTACCAACCCCCTTCTTGTTGCCTCCTTCCTACAAGCCTCTCTATACCCATCGCACACGGCTGTCAGCACAGCTCCCTCAACACATTTGCACAGTGCTTCTATTGTTCTCTCTCTCTCTCTCTCTCACTCTCTCTCACTCTCTCTCTCCTCTCTCTCTCTCACTCTCTCTCTCTCTCTCTCTCTCTCTCTCTCTCTCTCTCTCTCTCTCTCTCTCTCTCTCTCTCTCTCTCTCTCTCTCTCTCTCTCTCTCTCGGTGTGTGTGTGTGTCCGTGTGTGAACTCACTAACATGCTCTGAGTGGAGCAGGTGGTAACATACCGTTCTCAAGGGTTTTTTGCTTCCTTATCCAGCATCACACAAGGCTTTGTTGGACATTTCAGATTAACACAGCTAATGCACCTCAGCCGTGATCATATTTTACCACCTAGATGTTAAAAGCATTTATTCAGTTATATTCTGTGTGAAATGTAATTCTAAAACGCAAAAGCCAGTCTAATACAATCTGTTAAATCTCATTGGCACAGTAGAGCTTAATGCTTTTGATTTGTTGATATCAAACACTGTATTGCTATTAGGACAGTTGTGATTGAGTGTTAGCAGAGCACAAGTGGAATGTGTACCGCTGTGCTGGGACGTGTGTCTGAGATCTAGTCTACTAGCAGGGAGTCTCAGTCTTAACCTTAAGACGTCATACCCAACCATTGGCTCAGCGTCTGATGTATATTCCACACAAAATAGGAAACACTTCAGAGGTTTGGAAGTCAGTTGACAGGATTTTGGTAGATGCGCGAGAGACTAACGAAGCAGGAGCAGGCCCTGGTTCTCACTAGAGACTATGGGGAAGAGCTCATTATACCCACTGCATACTTATCAAAACAGTATTAATAATACGATTAATGACCATTTGCTTAGCTTTTTTCTGTTCCCTAATTCAGCAAAATTTATTTAGAATGAATATTTTCCAGTTTATCATCACCTCCAAGAATTAGTCAAATTTTAGACTATTTATTTCCTGAAAGAAGGATGTTATATTTCATTTGTTAAGGATAAACACACACAATAAATGGCATTCATTGCTAAATCACACAGGGCAAAAATCACGACATTTATTGAGCAACTTGTATACATTTTAATTATTTAATTATATTCTATTTCTATACTACTGTAAAGGTCCTTTGAGACAATGTGAATTGTTAAGTGCTATTCAAATAAATTCAATTCAATTCACTTGAATGGTCATAAAGCACATTTTATAGTGGGTTTAAGGTGTATTTCATTATGTTTTAAGGCCAAACATATCGATGATTTGTGTGTTTCAGCTGCTCTGTTTTGCAGTTTGATTTCAGAAAGCATTTTCTTGTAAAAAATTCCACATTTTGTTATGCAAGTTGGCATATGACGGTTTCATTTGAAACAGCCGTAAGAATGAATTCAACTGTGCAGCTCTTCCTCAACATGCAGAGAACAGTGTGTGCTTATGGGCACATTTCCAACTCTTATAGCAACAACTTATAGCCTTAATTATGCTTAATGACTTTTTTTTAACTGTATTTTTGAAATTTTTTACTGTATTATTGCAGGTCAACTGACTTCATCAAATTGTTGCGTCTCTTTCTGTTGTTGTTTCTTCTCTTCCCTCCACTTTTCCCTTGTGACAAACTTTGTTGAGTTCCCAGTATGTTTTGATTCAGTGTCTTGCTGCATGATGAATTCTGCCAATTAATAAGGGCAGTGATGGCTCAAGTGTTTAAGGCTCTGGATTAATCTGGGGAGCAGGGTTCAAGCCCCAGCCAAGCTACACTGTTGGGCCCTTAAACAAGGCCCCTAAACTCTCTGCTCTATGGGCGCTGTATTATGGCTGACCCTGCGCTTTGACCCCAACCTCCAAAGTTGGGATATGTGAAGAAAAAATTTCACTGTGCTGTAATGTATATGAGACAAAATAGCGGCTTCTTCTAACTTGGACGTATTTCTCTGTAATGAATTTCTCTGTAATGAAAAATTTTGGCAGATTTTTAAGAATGTTCCAGAAACAACCATGTAAGTCTTAAGCTATGTCTCTTCCACCACAATGCTTCATAGAAGAGCTTGTAGGTTTTGAATCATGAGCAGATGCTTGCTTTCTCAACATTTTCATTGCTCTGTTATCGCTTCATCTTGGGTCTAGAACTATTGTGGTTCATCTCTGTATTTCACTGCAAATTCCAGTCCGGTTTTCCTTTTTTTTGATAAGTAGAGATCGTATGGCCTTTATATTTCTACCCTCAATGTCTTTAAATGGTGGATTATGATTCCAGCACCTCCATCCTGTGGAGGATGTTGGTTATGTCACTGAGGTTTTCTTCACAGTTCTCACAATGTTCAACATTAGCTGTGGTGCTTATTTTACTAAATCGATCCGTTCAATATCTGTTACTATATGCACCAGTTGACTCTTGCTGTTTCAGGAAACTCTAAATTGTTGTTTTGGCTATACCCTCTGATAGATGTTTGCTCTTTTCTCAGTTTTCTAATGGCTTGCTTTTCTTCTGTAGATGGCTAACTCTCTGATCATGTTGGCTTATCCTTTAAAACAAATAAAAGAATTAGCCTCGTTTTATTGCTTCCAACATATTATCCTATTTCTTCACAACACATCCACTTTTTTTACATTTCTGACCTATATTTCAAACCCTAGCAACACTGCTGACTTAATTAGTAAGGCTTAATTACATTGTGTTTCCCTAAAGAGGTCTGACATTATTTTTGAGTAAGTAAAAAAAGTCTGATCTCTGTAAATGTAATCAATGGATAGTGTTTATTAGGCATTTTGTAAATAACACCATTCTTTTTCACTCATAAAGTGGTGTTCTCTCATCACTTGGTCATCATGCTCCCCCTATGGTCTCTCTCTCTCTTTCTCTCTCACTCACTCTCACTCTCTCTCTCATTCACTCTCTCTCTCTCTCTCTCTCTCTCTCTCTCTCTCTCTCTCTCTCTCTCTCTCTCTCTCTCTCTCTCTCTCTCTCTCTCTCTCACTCACACACTCACTCTCTCTCTCTCTCTCTCTCTCTCTCACTCTCTCTCTCACTCACTCACTCACTCACCCTCTCTCTCTCTCTCACTCACACACTCACTCTCTCTCTCTCTCTCTCTCTCTCTCTCTCTCACTTACTCACACACACACGCACTATTTCCTCCCCCACTTCTTCACAGAGCATGCACACTGCAAAGACATTTAGCTCTTGGCCACCTGCCTGCATCCATGTCAGCCTGTTTCCCATTTGGCGTTGGAGTGTTTCTCTTTCCTTTTAAAGGTGGGGGTGGGTGCAGGAAGCCTTCATCTGATCTAGAGTGTTACAGTATTATCCTCTTTTCTTTTTAACAAAAAAACAGATCATTTTAAACAAGCATGGTAACAGTAAGCGACAGAGAGTGAGTGTGTGTGTGTGTCAGCCTATGGACTGACGCTGTACTGCTTTTGTCTTTGTGCTGCTATTGCTGGAGTTTGGGATATGCTAATTGCAGCCCAAGCGGTCTCGGTTTAAGATTTTGTGAAGATTTACAAGCATAAAATTAGCCATGAACAATGGCAGGAAAAGAAATCTCTGCTGTTTTCCACTCTTGTGTGATTGCATTCTGTAAAGAACTCCCTGTTTTAACCTTCACCCGGGGTTCACTCCCTGCATGCAAGCACAAGCACGAGGCTGCTCTCTGCTTCAGGAGCATAGAGATATATAAATAAGGCTGGAGTGAGGGAGCGGGGTCGGATCCTGTCTAAGCAGTGTGGGATGAACGGGGCGGTCGCTTGCACGCTGTGCCGCAGTTTCTTGGCAGCGGTTCAGAAGTGAGCCTTGGAAGACATATTGTAGGAGACATATCGTAGCAGGAATGCCTGACGTTCTGCACACAACCTAAAGCCCATGGGACGATGGTCGGGAGGCTCCTCTCTTCAGGTACTTTTCCACTTCGTCATTTCCCCACCCCCTCTAGACATTTCTCTTCCGCTCTCTTCCGCTCTCCTCTCTGCAACACCGCTTCTGTTTATTTTGGTTTCACAGTATCCTGATGACTACAAATAAAGCACAAAGCCACAGAAGGCAGTTTTACGCAGGGCATAAGTGTTCTTTGTTGAACATGCTTCTGAGCGATGCTGATATTTTGACGACAGCTCCAGGCTGTTTTGGCTACGTTTCAGGCTTGATAAAATGGCGTCCTTTGCTACGCAGTGACTCTTCAAAAGGATGGTGCTTATGTCAGAAACACGCTGGCTTTACTATCTCTCTCTCTCAACTGTTATGTTCTTTCACTTGCATACAATGTGTCACTGTTTTTATCTGATCACTGGTTGAAAGTGTGTACTACAATCTGCCTGCTTGGAGTGCAGGACAGCCGCTGATTTCGCTACAGTTGAAGCACCCTAAACAGTGTATTCACATGCAAAGACACAAAAACAGCAGAGTTGATCCATGGGCAGTGATTGCCAAGTATTTAACTGCTCATGATCTTTCAGCGAATGCTTTCAAATGTTACTGATTTATTTAAAAGGCCTTGGTTCTGAAGGTAAAGATTTGTGGTGGCGGCAAAACAAATTTATGTATGCGGAGAAGCTAAGGGATTTTTTTAAGCTTTTAGTTAAACAACAGACCTACATGCTATGTTTAACAAGTAGTACCTGGTAAATATTGGGTAGAAATGTTTTGTTGCTGTTTTTGGATGTGTAGATTTACTATAACAGTAAGTTAGCATTAATGTATTAATTCAAAATAAATACGATTGATTGATTGATTGATTTGAAAGGAATCCAGAGCAACAACATCTACAAAAATAAATTGTATTTATGTTTTTTTGTTGTTGTTGAGAATTTAAAGATGTGGAGGGAACACACATAAACATTTAGGTAAAGCCTAACATGCTGCACCTGTCTAATTGGATAAATTCAACGATACCACCAGTAATTATTACTGGTCAGTCACCCTGTTGATAGACAGTACAGGGACATCACAGAAAAATGTTCACCCTATCATTAAGAGATCATGAATTCCCCACAGTTCAAAAGCATAAGTGGCTTCCAGTCAAGTGAGCCAAATTGGCAGTGCTCTCTTGGTGGAGATTCCATACTCTCCTGGCCCTGTCAGTCACCACAATGCTAGCCAATGCTTGGACATCTGTTAGCTCATGTGTGCTGAGGCAAGCAAGTTTCCTCTGAGTGTGTTACATGCATAAAGCAGCAGTTTGAAAAGATATGGTCAGTTGTCTTGGCATGTTTCAGAGAAAACACTAATTATTCTTCCAACAAACACACTGTATTTAAAACAGTGCAATTTTTGTGCTTTTCAATTCCTAAATGCATTTTCTCTCAATTTTATGTAATTTATTTTACACATTTGCGTTGTCCAGGTGTCTTTTTTCCCCCACACGTATGCAAATACTGGTTAGATGTACTAAAATGCAAAGCAAAATTTTTTGACCTGTTTTTTTTTTTATTTAAAAATCTTAAAATACTTTGATTAAATGTCCTTAAACTATCTTACTCTTCAGGCTTTGGTTTATATAGTAATATATAGTTTCTAAATGTGATCCTGCATTTATTAAAAGTTATAGATCTACTGAGTTCTGTCTTCTAAGTACTGCTGCTGTTATCATAAACGTTGTAATGTGCAAAAACCCTTTACACTTTATTTTTTATTTTGTTTCAACCAGATGAGAGTAAGGTTCCTTTCACACTTTTCTTCCTTCATTTAATATGAGTTTTTCCTTGCCACTGTTGCCTCTGGCTTACTCATTGTGGATCTAGATCTGCAAATGTACAAATAAAGTTCAATATATGTCTAGTCAGTTGAATTGAATTAAAATGAATAATGATGTTAGTAAGCCAATACTCAGTGGGTCTCTGTTTTGTCTAACAGTTAATTAATGAGTATTTAACAGAACAGACAGTAGACAGTGTTCTTCACAGGCTGCATTTATGGTTTGCCTACACTTGTGTATTTAAATGAAGTCACCCAGTAGTTATTTCACTATTATGCCATTTCATTAATTTTTTTCACTCATTGTCTTTCCTTGCTCTTTATAGACCTGCCCTTGCAGAGTGCCCATTCAGCACAGTATGAAAGTCCCCACTGGGGACATACACCAATCAACAGCAGTGCTACTATAGTCACAACCAATAACAGTGGCTGGGATCAACTGATTATAGACAAAAGTGATTCTGAGGAGTGGCCTTCTATTTCTCACAGCGAAAGCCACATCCCTGCAGGATGCCCATCAGATACTGAGATTATCAACAGCAGCACAGACAGCATGAGTATGGCCACAGGAGGCAGCCAGCAAGGACACTTTCCCACTAATCATCCCAGTAAAGCCAGTAACAGCCACTCAGGAGGTATCCTCTCCAGCCAGAGTGGGGCCAGTAGAGGCTGGGGCTCTGGTCCATCTCCTGCCATTGCTGGAGAGGGAAAGGGTGATAGCAACAGTGCATCAATGGGAGCCAGGACCTGGGGCTCCTCCAACTTTAACTTGAATTTGAATCCCAATGCTAACCCCTCTGCCTGGCCAGTCCTGGGACATGAGGGGATGGGCGTGGGTGGCAGCTCTGGAGTATCCAACCAAGCTCCGTCTAATATCTGCAGCCCACCGTGTGCTCCCTCCTCTGGACCGAGCAGTAGTGGAAATTTAATTGGCGACAATGGAAATTCTGCTGGAAACTCTGGTAACGGTAATGGCAGCACCGCTTGGGGTGGTATGGTGTCTAATGACACCGCTGAGCCACACTCCTCTTCCACGAATGTGTCTTTTAGCTCTGAACCTCAGAACCTTAACACTGAAGGACCAAATCACACTAAGCAGGAGCCCATGAGCCCTGCCAATAGTATGCCTAACTGGAATGTCAACCCTGTTGGCATGGGCTCTTTTGTCCAGTCTTCAACAGGAAGCTCACAGGTCAATGGGGAGGAGGGGTCTGTGTGGGGTAATGGAGATGCCAAATCTGCCAGTAGCTCTAAGGACTCTGGATGGGATTCAGGAAGTGGTTGGGGTCAAGGAGTAGCTTCAGCCACCCCTGGCTGGGGACAAGCCACATCCAATGGGGACTGGGGCAAGCATTCCACTGAACCTAAAGGGTGGGAGTCTGCAGGATCTCCCACTCAAGAGCAGCCACTAAGTTCTTGGGGCAGTGGGGCTAATGCTCCAGCTAGCGAGGGAAGCAGTGACAGCATGGATGGTCATTCTCACAGGAGGGAACGCTCAAGAGATATGGCCCCACCTCTCCTGCCTGCCCAGGACATGGACCCAAGAGTTCTGTGCAACACAGGATGGGGACAGACCCCAGTGCGTCAGCACACAGCATGGGAGACGGAAGAAGCCGCACACTCAAATAACAAGAATGATGCTGGTACAGAAGCATGGGGCTCATCTTCAAATGCACCTCATATGGCACAACCATCATCTCATGGTAGTGTCAATCCAAGTTCTCGACCTGATTCTGGGGGCAAGAGTGATGCACATCGCCCTGCAGCAGCAACTCCATCAGGCTGGGGACCGTCCCCCACTCAAACCTGCTCTGGATGGGGTGACAATGCCAAGAAACCCCCTATTGGTTCTGGGGGCTGGGGCAACCCACCACAAGGAGGCCACAGTGGCAACTTGCAAAAAAGTGGGCAGTCTTGGGGCTCTGAAGACAAATCTTCTAATTGGGATGACTCCCATTCCAAGGCTAAATCTCAGGGTTGGGGAGAGAACCCCAAGCCATCCCATAATTGGAGCAGTGAGCGAGGAGGGGACAGTGGAGCTGGAGATGAGTGGGGTGACTCTGGAGAAGGGAAGAAGAATGGGCCGTCCAGCTCTTCCTGGGAGGGAGATGGAACAGGGTGGAAAGAAAGCCCTCGTAGTTGGGGAAAGCCATCCCCAGGTGGTGGATGGGGAGATGAACAACGCTCCAATGCCTCAACACAGGGGTGGCGCAACAAGTCTCAGGAGGGTGGCAATGGCAGCAGTACTAGTGCGAGCATGGGTTCATGGGGAGGATCAGGCTCTGTCAAGAGTGGTTCAGGTTGGGGGGGAAGCAATGGGGGAGGAGTAAAACATAATCATGCTTCAGAGCCAACAGGATGGGAAGAGCCATCCCCACCGTCCATCCGACGCAAGATGGAAATTGATGATGGTACCTCAGCTTGGGGTGATCCAAGCAGTTATAATAAGACAGTTAACCTCTGGGACAGGAACAATCCTGGAATGCAGAGTAAAACAGGCTCTGGAAATGCCAACAATCCCCCCAGCAACCATCACCACCATACCCACCATAATCAGCCTCCGTTGCAGGGCCATGGACATGGAGGGCCAGCTGCAACCAACAGCCATATCACTCCTGACAATACAAGCCCGCACCAAGTTGTGGCTCCTCATAACAGAGCACCCCTGATGACAACAGGTAAAATAACTTCCTTGTCTCTTGTTTTCTGTTGAAAAAAAAAAAGTTTTATACAACTGCCTTGAAATAAAAAAGTCTCACTTTCCCTATGAAGTCTATATATATATTCTACATCCATATTGTCTATATTTTTTAGTTGTTCCTGTATTTTATTTCTTATAGTAAATAGTTGATGTGTCCACAGGTTTTCAGAATTTAACTAAACTGCCAATATTCAAATAGTAAAATATGTAATTAGGTGTTTTTTATGCCCAATGTCTATAGGAGTTCACTTAGAAAATGACGTTACAAATGAAAAGCTGGTGGAATCTGGTGATATTACACAGAGAAAGTCATGAGGGGCCGAACATACTCTAGCAGTTTTGTGGTCATGTATAAGCTGTATATGTTTATTAACTCTTTTGAGTATAAAGTATAAGTATAAACATTAGTGAGAAGGCACATGCCTGTGGGGCAGGTAAAATGTGTAGTTTAAAAATACAGTTTAATAGATTTGAACTATTTTAATGCATAGAGTTGCATGGTATCTCCAAGCATTCTTAAAATGCTTTTGAATGGCAATATTATTAAAATTTAAGTAGTAGTCCTACAGTATAAGATTGCAGAGGAGGAAAAAAGACTTGATTAGTGAGACTTTCCATATAAACATAGATGTGGCTTTTAATAAAAAATGTAATTAAAACCTGGTTTTTCTTGCATGTGTGAGACAGTATGAAAGGTGTATTGAGAATTTTGGAGTACTTGAACAGAAATTGAGCAGGTTGTTGGAAAGGATTTGATGCCCTCTACTGCTGGTTTCCTGCCATGCAGCCACTCTTCCAATTCAAGACGTAGAAGGACAGCTGGTGCCAAAAGTTACACTTCGTCTACCATTCACTCGGACTATAGTCAGCTGATGGTTACATTTAAGGAGCATTTTTACAATGAAACATTGTGACAACGTAGTCACAACTTTGTCAACATTGTGACAACAGGGTTTTAAAAATTTCCCTTCCGTGCTTAGGTAATCTTTGCTGTGTTGTGTTTCTAAGCTAATTTGTGTTTTGCTACTGTATGCCAAGTGTTGCTTTTTCCTGGTTTTTACACGATATGAGACACATGCTGTTTAATAGATTTGACTGATTGACTGTTTACTAATCATCTAGCTGTAAGTAGTGTTCACACAATAACAACAACTTCATGGTTGTAGCAATAAAATCCTATTGTTTTTTTTAAAAGTGCAAGTGATAAGTGTAGTGTTCCTGAAGTTACCTGTGCCTTTGTACAGGATGGGGGGAAATGCCTAATGTCCACTCCAAACCTGAGCCTTCATGGGGAGAGCCTGTACCTTCTCCAGCAAGCGTGGACAATGGCACATCAGCCTGGGGCAAACCCCCTGGGGGCTGGTCTGACAGTAGCCCTGAAGGCTATGGCCGAGGTGGAGGCCCACCAGGATCTGCCCCCTGCAAACCAGGTTGGATTTCACCATCATATCTACATGTCACATGTTCTCTGTAGCTAAACGATAATGTACATGAAAATTGGATAAATCAGATCAGCATGGTCTAATCAGTATTCAGGGAATGTAAGATAACACACAACAGACCATTCACTTATCCAGTCATATTCTTCAATAATTTCTACCTACAGTTAATGTTGTGGTATGTAAAGCAGGTCAGTTAATGTTATCACTTTGTACCATGTTAGACCAGACATTCATTCCATCCCTTTCTCTTGAAGTTTGTTAGACAAACACGGCAGCTTGTCTTTTTACTAGGACACCACAAATCCTGAACTGTTTAAAATAAAAACAAATTTGGATCCCGGGTCAATTTGTTCTTTTATCGTTGGCTTAATGCTAACACATCCCAAACAAAATAAGGTTTCTGAGCTACACTGACCTCTGCGTTGAGTGAGTTCATTACAGGATCTTATATATTTGGTCGCATTTTGATTTTTAATAAGGTCTAGATCATTTGATATTTGCCATTTAAGTTGTAAGAGGAGACTGTCTATATTTACAGCCTCTAAAACTATGCAAGAAGGCTGGGGAGGTGGAGAGGACATGAACCTGTCGACAGGGCAGTGGGAGCAGGATGAGGGTGACATGTGGAACAGTACAGCCTCTCAGGAGAGCAGCTCATCCTGCAGTTCTTGGGGCAACCAGCCCAAGAAAGGTTCTCAGAAGGTCAGAGACAAATTTATACTTCACACATTCACGTTCCTCTTTTCAGCAATATGTGTAATTGGTGTGTAAGTTAATTCTTATTAGAATAATGTAGATTACGATATATAACACTGATCTTTTCCGGTCTTACAGACGAAGGTTCCTAATAAACAAGATGATGCTTGGATTATGACCCGTCTGATTAAGCAGCTGACCGATATGGGTTTCCCTGTAAGTCTTAAACATGCTTCATTAGACAGTTTTTAGAAGTAATGCTTAATTAATGGACAGTAATCAGCAAGATCAGTATGGGATTTTAATGCATAACGATGCATTTTCCTTAATGTGTGTCTACAGAGAGACCCTGCAGAGGAGGCTTTGAAGAGCAACAATATGAACTTGGACCAGGCTATGAGTACGTGCTTCACCTTAACAGATTCACCCCAGTGGAGTCCTTTCAATGTAATTTATGGTTAAAAACTTTTCTGTTGCAGCTGCCCTGTTAGAAAAGAAGACTGAATTAGATAAGCGAGGGTTGGGAATATCTGACTACAGTAATGGCCTCATCAACAAGCCAATGAGCTGCAGGCCTTCGATCATCTCCAAAGACTCCTCCTCAGACCGTCCTGCCTTCATGGACAAGGTATTCATTTTATTCTTACATGTCGGTTAAACGTGGCATGTTTTTGCACTAAACGGTATAACGTAGGACATTCTTCATTGCAGGATGGGGGATTAGCGGACGATGCCCAAACTTCACCATTTATGCCTTCTCCCAGCCTGAAGCTCCCGATGGCTAGTGCTGCCCTCCCTAGCCAGAGTATTGGGGTCACAATGCAAAACTTGAACAGACAGGTCAGGGAGTGAAAAAG
Source organism: Tachysurus vachellii (assembly GCF_030014155.1). Lineage (NCBI taxonomy): Eukaryota > Metazoa > Chordata > Actinopteri > Siluriformes > Bagridae > Tachysurus > Tachysurus vachellii. Next base: position 15,757,702 of record NC_083477.1, read on the forward strand.
GAATGTTGGCTGTTGTTTAACATACCCCTGTGTTTCCCACAGTCATTCTAAATGTTGTTCCTCATTGTTGTTTGGGGTGTATAGATGCAGAGTGGCATGTTTGGCAGTAGTGGAACAGCACAAACCCGGGCCCTGCAGCAGCCTCCTCCTCAGCCAGCAGTGCCACCTCTCAACTCCTCCCAGCCTAGTCTACGTGCTCAAGTGCCTCAGTTTCTCTCCCCTCAGGTTTTGCTAAATAAAATTTCTTCAGTTAAAACCGATATTCTTTTGGCCATTATGGGTCAATAATACACAGCAGTAGAATAAGTGGTGGTATTTAGAATGTCCTTGAGTCACAACTATAGTCAGCTATTCTTGTGATATTAACATTAATCGGCTTAGGAAATGAATTATCTTCATGTTCGTTCCAATAAGCATGATTAAAATAACATGCTAGAAATTAAGGGGAAGATTCATCTTATCTTTTAAAAGCAGAACTGTTCTTAATTCCTCTTAAGGCTGCTCCTGTACATATTGAAATCTCTGTTAGCCTCAGAATGTGAATAGACTGGCTTCCTTCCTTTTTATCTGCAGTCTATGCTATATATATATATATATATATATATATATATATATATATATATATATATATATATAATATACCTTTTTTTTATTTTTTATTTTAAAAAAGGTCATTATATAGCTATTACTGAGATTTCAGACAGCCGCACACTAGTGTGTTGGTCTAAAAAGACTCGTCAACTCGTGATCTGTCAGCAAGCAGAGATTTGTTTTATGCTATTTTGTTGTCTTACAGGTTCAAGCACAGCTCTTACAGTTTGCAGCAAAAAACATTGGTCTCAACCCTGCACTTTTAACCTCACCAATAAACCCTCAGCATATGACCTTGTTGAACCAACTCTACCATCTGCAACTGGTGAGCGTTAGCATCAGTCAGTATGCTGTACGTCAAGTACTATACTTTGTAAAGTCTTAATTGGCATGCGGTGTTCTGTATTTGTGCAGGCATACCAGCGTTTACAAATTCAACAGCAGATGTTGCAGGCACAGCGTAACGTTTCTGGCCCTATCAGACAACAGGAGCAGCAAGTAAGCTCACCTTTCCCTTTCTGAAAAACCTTTACTTCTCTAGTGGCCATTTATAGACATATTAGTTTTGTCAATGGTCATTTGCGGTTTCCACAACAGTAACATAATTATAAAACGGCAAGCACTTGACAGTGACATCACGTTGTTGTCTATCTTTGTTTTGTGTGTGTGTGTGTGTGTGTGTGTGTTAGGTTGCACGTACAATCAATAACATGCAGCAGCAGATCCAGCAACACCAGCGGCAGCTGGCCCAGGTTCTGCTGGTAAAGCAGCAGCAGCAGCAGCAGCCTCCTCCCTCTCATCCCAGCTTGCATCCCAACACAGGCAAATCAGCACTGGAAACGTTTTCATCACACCAACAGGCATCAGGCCTAACTGTCTCTGATCTGCCGACCAAAGAGCCGCAGTCGTCTCCCAACACATTCTCCTCTTACACTCTCTGTGAGTTGGCTCTATCTTTCTGTATCTCACAGGCAACTACTTTTAGAGGGAAATGATTCTTTTTTGTTGTTATTTTGTTGCCAGTGTTATGTGAATTAAACATCCTGCGTTTTCTTGTATAGCTGGACTGAACCCCAACATGAATGTAAACTGCATGGAGGTGGGAGGTCTGTCCATGAAGGACTCTCCTCAGCCTCAGTCGCGCCTGTCACAGTGGACGCACCCCAACTCCATGGAGAATCTCTCTGGCAGCTCCTCACCTATGGAACCTGGCCACAGCAAGCATGGTACAACTGCCACAGATCTACTTTGCTTTTATACATCTCTACATCTAGCTTATGCAGAGTCTACCTATTACTGTGTCTACCTATTACTCTCTGTGTTTGTCTCAGGTGCCATCTCTGCAGGTCCAAACCTTGGTGCTTCCGGTAAACCCACTATGGACGACTCCTACAACCCGTATAACCTGATGCAGGGCACTGACTCTCCTGCCAGTTCACTGGTGACCCCAGACAGTTGGGGCCAGGGCAAGAATAATAGTGACAAGATGTCCAATGGGACCAACATCAGCTGGCCACCAGGTCAGTAATTGTTGATCTTGATATTGCTCACCTGATCTTGATGCAGCTCAGTTTATGTCATTCAGTCTGTGAGTCAGTCTTGTAATAACCAATTTGAACTACATCAGAGTTCTGCCCAGGAGTGCCCTGGAAAGGACTACAGAATATTGATCCTGAGACTGACCCCAATGTGACCCCAGGAAGTGTTCCCAGTGGCCCCACCATCAACACCAACATTCAGGATGTGAACCGCTACCTACTCAGAGACAGGAGTGGAGGTGAGAAGTCGCTGTAAAGAAGAAAATATTGTCTAAGCAAAAAAATTGCCTTTATTTCATAGTCAGCACCAACAGTTTTTGTTTATTGTTTGTTTGTCCCATTTCCTGTGTTCTTTGGGACACAGAGATTGGCCAGTGAATGGCTACTGTAACTCTTCTGTGACAGACTGTTCAGTTACATCCACCTCTTGCCTTGCCCTTAATCTATTTCCTTAATCTACAGTCTCGGTAGGTAACTGGGCAAGTTGCCAGAGGGAGTTGAGATATTATTTGAGGAATCATCCAAACTAATTGTCTGGATGTGTTGCTTTATCACATTATACCTAAAACTCTAAGTTTAGTTGTTCTGTGTCACATCTTTTTTGTCACTAAAATCTGTCTTGTGCACATAGATAGAAAATTAATCTGATGGTTTGTTTGTCACTAATGTGAACTGGGGTTAGACTGCAACACAATAATTCTCCCATCACAGTGTAATCCTTCTGAAAACTAGTACACTGTTCCCCTTAAACAACCCATTGTGTTGAGGAAGACACTGGAATTTTAACAGTGATTTATTCAATTGCTGAGCTCAACAGAAAACAACAACAACTCGCATCTTTTGCTTGGCCAGGTTCTTGATTTGTTGTGCATGCTTATTTGCATGTAAACGTATTTTTGATCTGCTCAATTTTTAATGTCATTCAGCAATTTTCATTTGTATCAAAAGTATCATTTAAAGAATGATATAGATATTGTGTAAATTGTTTTTAATTCCTATCTGCCATGAAAAAGCCTATGAAGCCGATATGTCAAACTTAAATACAACAACACAAAGTGTAGACTGCTAGTGAAGGGACATGTGAGAATCCTCATGTGTTTTTTTTTTTTTTTTTGTCTTGTGTGTAGCATAATTACCAGCTATACATTGGGTTGTACCCCAATTTCACTGAGTAGATTTTAACTAACAAAATGCATTACATGTATTAGCATGAAGTTCTTTTGTTAATCACTTGTTTTTTTCATACCTCTGTCTGCTCATGAAGGCAAACTGCCAGACATGAAATCCACTTGGTCGCCAGGACCCATCTCACACACGCAGGCCTCGCTGTCCCATGAGCTGTGGAAGGTGCCGCAGGGACCAAGGAACACTACAGCCCCCACCCGTCCTCCACCTGGCCTGACCAATACCAAGCCCTCCTCCACCTGGGGGGGCAACAGCCTAGGCTTGGTGCCGGGCTGGAGTGGTTCTTACTCTTCAGGTACTTGTTATATGAAACAGTTTAAATGTATATGTGGATGCACAAACTGAGTGAAGTAAAAGTACAAGACCATTGGGATAACTATGTGCAAAGTGAGGAGGAAAACGCACAAAAAAGAGCACTAACATACAAATACTGCATGACAACTTTAGATTAGAGACAAGAGTGAAACCCTAGATAACAGGAGGTGTATCATGGCTAAAGTAGTGCTGTACCACCGCATCTACCACACAAAAACACTACTCCTTCAGCTCCTTGCCGTTTGCACACCTACGTACAGCCATGCTATCTCGTTAAACCAACCAGCAAGTGCAGAGTAGGTTTAAAGTTTCATCCATTTGTAATGTCCCTTACGTTTACTTCCATTACAGCCAGTTAAAAGCAATGAAAATTCAGTAAAGACAGTTGGCTGTGTTCAGAAGACTGATTCTCTTGTACCTCTAGAATCTAGGCAAACATAAAGGTCTTTTTTTACATAAAGATCATTAGTGTTATTCTCTTTATCCTGTGTGTTTTATTTAAACAGGTACCACATGGAGCACAGACAGCTCCAACAGGACAAGCAGCTGGCTGGTTCTAAGGAACCTTACACCCCAGGTACAACAGGAAGACTAGATAAACCTTCACAGATTGTTTTCTGAAATTAAAATACTGATATGAACGCATGTAACGGGGTCTGTCCTCCAGATTGACGGCTCTACTCTGCGGACGCTGTGCATGCAGCACGGCCCCTTAATCACATTCCACCTCAACTTGACGCAGGGCAACGCCGTGGTGCGCTACAGCTCCAAGGACGAGGCTGGCAAAGCCCAGAAGTCCCTACACATGTATGTGCTGCTATTCTTCTTCTTTCCTAGATTGTATTTAGTGGAAGACCTTCTGTGTAGCTAAGTGATACTCAGCCTTCAAATATATACAGTAGATCCACCGATGCGTTACAGTTGAGGTTTGCTGTCTGGGTTCTTTGCTACTTCAGTTGCATGTATATGTGGATATCATTTGCCAAACATTGCGTGTTGTGGACAAGAGTTGACTTGATTTCATTCTGTTTGTGCAGGTGTGTGCTGGGCAACACCACCATCCTAGCAGAATTCGCTGGAGAGGAGGAGGTGAACCGCTTCTTTGCACAGGGTCAATCCCTCACACCCACCACCAGCTGGCAGGCCAACCCGGGCACCAATCAGACGCGGCTGGGGGGTGGAGCATCTGCCAATTCGCACCCTATTGGCCACTGGAACACCGCCGGCCTGGGAGGAGGCGGAGCTGGCAGTGCAGCTAAGGCAGGCAACGAGCTGCTATGGGGGGGCGTACAGCAGTACTCTAGCCTTTGGGGGCCGCCCAGTACAGAGGAGGGCCGAGTGGTAGGCAGCCCAACCCCTATTAACACGCTGCTTCCAGGAGACCTGCTGAGCGGAGAGTCCATGTGAGGGTGTCGACGCAGGAGAATTATGAATATTCAAAAAATCAAAATGAACATAAAACAGTGAAACAAACAAAAAAAAAAAAACTTGAAGAAATATAATTAATTACGCAGGAGCAAAAACCAAGCAAAATCATGTGGTGATAATCAGCATGTGTGGAACTGTGAACCAAGAGACAGGAGGCTGAAGATACACTTGTAGAGGCTGCTGACCTTCTTCCTCTTCTCCTCCTTTTTTATTTTGCATCATTTCAGTGGATTTTTGTGTTCTTCCTTTTTTTTTTTCATGTGAGGCTTTGGTTACAGTATTTTCTAAGACTTTTGGAGAAGAGCAAGTGACTAAACTGAAAGGAAATAGAACCTTTAATTACAAACTTTCTCTTAATAACTGAAAACTGTGTGAAACTGTATTTTACTACAACTGATCAGACAAGCTGCCATTTTTAAACGTCCCCTGGCACAAGCCCCTCATCACCCCAGATACACCGTACGAGCCTTCCTCCCTACTCCCCCAAAGAAACGCATCATTCTGATCAGCCCTTCCCTTTAGACTGTATCCACTGCTTTTTGTTCATCTGTTAGCCTGGCGGGTTCGTTTAACAGCACTAAACTAGCCTTAACTGCTTACCAGCCCCATCTCCTACACACTCACTCTGGGCTTACAGAAGAGATGGATCAGAGAATTGCACATTTTTCCTCACTTTTTCGAGCCAGCAGAGAAGAAAAGTTCCATGCTTGACTTAGCACATAGGCCACAGCACACATCTGCTTCTCCTTCAGACCTCAGTCATCACCCTCGTCTGTCCGCATCACTATTAAAGTGGCAGACGTGCGGCTGGTGCTTACTCATCTGCAGGACAGGCTGAGCAAATAGTTGCCAGCACCTGTGTGTGTGTGTGTGTGTGTGTGTGTATGTCTGTGTGCTGCATTAACCACTGTCTTCAGAACTTTTTAACAAAACACTTGGAACACAACACACAGAACGGACACACCAAAACACGTTCATTTCCTTCTCTTCTGCTCCATGAATGACCTCAGTTATTTGTGACCCAGTGGGGGAAAAAAGAAAAAAAATCATGTTTGTCGGACGTGCAATATGCCACAGACTCTTCCGTCCATCGTTATACAGAGCTTATGCTGGTGAAGTTTCCTTTTCAAATTGGAGTTGGGGAGGGGGGGCAAACACACACACACACACACACACACACACACACACACACAGCTCACTCATCCAACAAATGCGGGGACATAGAGGAAGACTTTCCCATGGTGTGCGAGCCTGTAGTGAAGACGATCACTAGCACTTCCTTAAAGACACAGAGTGACCATAGCAGGATGTGGGCTTCAAACCAAATAAGTGTTTCTTGTAACCCAGTAGACAAGGTGCATTTTATGTTGTATTTGGTACAAAAAGAACAGAACAAAGAGACTGCTTGGAAAAAATTGGGTGGTTGATCATAGCACTTACCAAGAGCATCAAGCTCCAACTTCAATGCCAACAAATCACACATGGAAAGCTGGAACTGAAAAAATGCAAAGAAAAAGCAATCTACATAGCTTTTCCATGCTCTCTTTTTTTGTTGTTTTTAAGAAAAAAAAAAACTCTAAGTGGAATTTTTCTCCTTATGTCCCTCGGATGGACGTCAAATGGTAGCAAATGAAGGGTAGTTTAAAAAAAAAAACAAAAAACAAAAAAAAACCATGCAAAACTGATTCTGAAGCGTTCTAGAGTTTATATATATATATATATATATATATATATATATATATATATATATATATATATATATATGAATGATACACGTATATAGATATATATCAAAGTAAATATTGCTGTTACAGTACTCCAACATTGTTAGCCTTTTGTGTGGAGATGCTAGACATGTCCATATGTGATATGTGGTAATAGATCCTGCGGGGCCCTTACGCCTGGCGGCCCCACCTTCCTTGGATAATAAGTGTGGCCACTGAGTGCCTATCTTGTTGTGGCAAGCCTCTGTGCCCACGCTGACTCTGTCGCCACTGTGCCAGACCGGTGCGCCCGATGCAGAGCGTACTTGGAGCTGCTGTTTGGCCTGGCGCAGAGTGGCAGCTCTCTCAGAAATGGCCCGACAGTACTCTTGCGCCAGCATTTTGACCTCGTCTCAACTATCTTAAAACTCTTTCTTTTCATGCAAAGATCACTTTAGCTGGAAGTGGACAAGATCCTTTCATGTCATTTTCAATTATTGGTTGTAAAAAAAATTTTTTTTTTGTTCCCTGGAATTGCAAGTGTTATTTTTCTTGTCAGCATTGCTGTTATTGTTGTCATTAATGATACTTTATGCTCTTTTTAAGTGTGTGTGTGTGTGTGTGTGTGTGTGAGTGAGAGAGTATGAGTGAGAAAGAGCAAGTGCGAGTTCATGCAGTGGTCTTTTTACAGTGTAGCTGCTCTTTACCAGCCCCTTTCACTGCACATATGCAGGAACATTTGGAGAAAGAGGCATGTGGAAGCTTTTTTATTGCAACAGGTCATGTTACTATGCCATTTCAGACGATCATTCTGATCTAGAACAGCGGTTTTGGGGATTTTTCCTTTTCTGGGTTGCTCTTGTTGATTGAGTTTTGGGGCAAATTCTACTGGAATTAGGGAACTCTAGTTAAGAGTATTAGACATGCTCAGCCTGCCTGCTACCTCTCCATTAACACCCCCCACCTCCCCTCCTCGCTTTCCTCCTGCTTATCCTGGCACTGTCCTGCTAGACGGTACTCATACTGGTGCTGAAGACAAAACAACAGAGTGCAACTCTTCCCGTACCACGTCTCATTATCACAGTAATAAAAAAGCAAATGACAAGAGACACCCTCTTTTTCTATGCAAAGTCTGAGTGAGACCTACGTGTTCACTGTCACTCAATACAGCTCATCGTTTCCTGATTTCGTTTTGTCAAGCTGGTTTGCAGGCAGCTTCCTGTTACTGTGGCCTTCATGTGTTCATATGTATGCATCTCTGAATGCCAATCCCGAAAAACAGATCTGAATTTAGCCCTTGTTGCTTTCTCTCTAAACGATTTAAACTATGTGCATGCAATCTCAGGGCAGACTCGGAGAACTCCAAACAGTTTACCCAAAGCTGGGAATTTCTATGTTGCTCAGTGGTTGGTGTCTTTTTTTTTTTTCTCTTATATTCTGTAGTTTTGGTTAGAATTAGTGCGACCATAACGGTGGGCGTTACTGGAAATTTTGTGTTTGCCTTTGTATGTACGAGTTCTTCAGCATGCAACCTGTTTCTGTAACGTTGCCAAAAATGTTCGAAACCCATGGAAAAAACAAACAAAAACAGATTTTCTACAGATTTTGATCCTTTTTTTAGATTGTTGAATACATGGTAATGGAAAGGTAGAATGCAGGCTGGCATCAAGGGTAACTGATGGGTAGCGCCTTGCCCCAGGCATTAAAATTCTCCAGGAAGGACTGCTGTGAACTAAAACAGGGATTGCCAAATTCTTAGGTATGCTGTAGGTAGTTTATGTTAACGTGGGGTGCATCATGTTTTTCATTTTTAAGCCAAAAATAAGAGATTGTCCTTGTATTATTTTTAACTTCAAAACCTGTAGTAGACTCTTGGCTGAAGCCAAACTGTGGGGACACTGTATTTATGGGATTCTGCTCTGTTCTGACTGCTCTGGAGCTTAAGCACCCCAAGACATCAGAATTAAATAACTCCTGTATATTTAGCCCCAGGTTATATTGCGTTAGGGATGACCCCGTCATAGTAGAGTCTACTCCTCGTTCATATCGTCAGTGACGATGAAGAGGCTGCAGTTAATTCACATCCAGATCTGGCTTGTGTTCCATACTGCAACCTGAATAATATTGAAAAACTATCACAGGTAGGCTGGTACGCAGTTTGGTACAGAGTCAGCTTCTTAAAAACATCCACATCATTTGGTTTCATATTTTCATTATTCCCAGCTCCTGAAGCAGCCGGTGAGGCTCACAGTTCTGTACGGCAAATTTTGTGCGGCCAATCAACTAATTTTATGCAAGAAGGGCTGCGTGTTTTTGTTTTCAAAGAAATTGTACATCATCACACATTTGTAGAACATTGTAAGACCCCAGTGATATAAGCTGGTGCCTATGGACCTATCAAAATCAGGACAAGAGCAAATGTCAGTTGGCACCAGGTCTGGAAAGGGGAAAGGCCCTAGTGAGTGACACTAGTAATAATCACTATTGCCTGTCTTTGTTCCCTTTTTATTCCAAACTGCCTTGCTTTCAACTGTACTCAAAGCCAACAGACGTCACATTTACAAGCGGGGTTAAGTGATTGATCCCCCAGATGACTGAGACACAGCTGCAGCAGTCTCGTCTTTTTTTACCTCACTAAATGTCCGTTCCACTACTGTGGATCTGATTTAGGACTAATGCACCCCCACATCCCCAACGATCAGAACGCTGCTTAAGCAAAAAAAAAAAAGAAAAGGGGATGGTTAGGGAAGGAAAGAGATCAGCTTAAAGAGAATCCAATCTTTTCTAATGTCCTGGGTAAAATATGCACATACTGGTTTATATACATGCACATTTGAAAACGGAGGCATGTATAAAGCTGGTTATCTCTTTCCACTTTAATTTTGCTCTCCCAGGCCAATTTAAAAATGCCAACTATTTTTTTTTTCTCTGTGCACCCATATCAAAAGTATAAACATATCAAATTTACAAAAATGAACGATATACTAATACTTGAATCAAAAGAAGCGCCAATAATGTAATGTGAAAAATGTTTTGTAATGGTTTTTGTCATTCATACACTTCCAAGCTTTTTGATAACATCAGTTCAGAATGAACTTTAAAAAAAAAATTAAAAAAAGAATGTGTGGAGGAAGGAAAAAAAAAAGCAAAATGACATCTATTGTATGTGTGTTTGCACAAAACTGTGTGTTCTGATGGGTGAATGACTGTGATTGTTATTCTGTCTGTACAAGTGGGCAAAGGTTCAAAATATAGTGTGCGCCTCTAGTGGGTTAGTTCCCACCTTATGGTTTATATTCAGTATCTTTACAGGTTATTTGTCCTTTTTTTGTAATTTTTTTTTTTTTTGCTAGTCTGTAGTCAGAAACCTATTCGGATACGTATTGTTACTAGCTTCTAGCGTTGCACTGAGTGTCTGCCTCCCCTCTTTCAGCTAATCGTACAACATGAAATAAAGTACTGAGGGTTAAGGTGACAATTCATGTGTTAAGGTTTACTCAAGGACTTAGAGGGAGGAAAAATTGTGTTTTTATCTGTAATATGATTATCTACTTTATAGTGGCTTTTTTTTTTTGCTTTCATGAAAAATAACTGAGTATTGCACCATTTTTTCCAAACTATAAAAGTAAAAAATAAATAAATAAAAAAAATTTAAAAAAAGAAAGAAAAAAAAAAGAAAAAGAAAAAAATATATTGTGGCCATAGGTTGGTATAGATGGACTTGTAACTTACAGTGTCGGCTTCATTCTAAATGGAAGATGATGAAAGATGAGTTTGTTACAAGGCTTAATTCAGTGGTGCCTACCTTTTTTTTTTTTTATCATTATTATTATTTTTATTTTTTTTTCCTCCAAGGCCACCAACAGTTTACAAGCATTTCATGTTGTTCAAAGAAAAAGGAAATTACTGTGGGAATGTCCAAAAAAGGACATACTTCCATCATGAATAACAAAAAAAAAAAAACAAACACTTTACTGAATGAAGATTATTGTGCTACTTGCAGAACTCTGGGATTGATCAGTGTTGTCATGTTGTGATTCACTTTTTTTTGTGTTGTCATTGTTGATTTCATGGACTATTTGAAGTCTGTATGTTTTTGTTTTTTTTTTCCTTTGTGCAAATAATTGCTCACTATCTTGCACATACATAAAAAGTGGATCATGTCTCAGGAAGGCAAGGGTTCCAGAGTACCAACTCCACACCATTTTAATGTTCATTTTTATAAGTAAAAAAAAAAATCAATTAAGAAAATGAAGCACTGAAGGTTATGGATTTCAGAAGAAAAATACCTTTTTGTTTCTAAATCCGTAGCAGTTACATATTTACCAAAAAAATGGACTCTAAATGAACTTTAAACAATGGAGTGCTTTATATAAAAAAAAAAGTCTATATATTAAAATTGCTTTACATTTTAGACAAAGTGATCAATGAATTTTGATTGTTCGAAAGACAGTAAAAGAGCATACAAGTACTGTATGTGGTAATCTTTATTGTATTTTCTTAACATGAGGTCCCTTCCTGTCGAAATCAGGAACATTTGTGCATTACTATTTCTTTCTTTTCTGCCATTCTCTCTCGTGGCGGGTATTATGTACGGAAAAAAAAGATGTATAAAAGCATTTCTTCTGCATCAATTTGAAGGATTGAAAGCAAGCTGGTTTTTAAGGATCATGATCTATGCACAAGTGGGGTGTAGAGGTGATAAAGACCTCTGTGACCCATCTCATGGGATTCGGGGAATTATTTTGGGGGCTTTTCCTTCCATTGTACTCATTATGTTGCCTCTTTATTCCTGTCAGCATCTTTTATTAATCGTGTACTACAGTACCAGTACTTTACCATGCTGTTTATTCCTAAACCAATGAGCATCTCACTCTAAAGCACTGTGGGGTTTTTTTTGTAGCCTGTGATAAGGGTGTCTTGTGTGTTCTCTTTGTTCCTGTGTTACTAGGGTTGGGGGTGGGCAGAGGGTTGCTTTTGCCTTTTAAAATATTAAGGGAAATGCCTGTACTGAGATTTTAAAATGACAGTGGCTTTTAATGTCTCTCTTTCTCTCTCTCTCTCTCTCTCTCTCTCTATCTCTCTCTCACTCCTCATAGAATGTGATTGTTGATGACATGCACCGAAATGTTACATGAACAATGGAGCTTCTTTCAACCTATTAATAAATTGCATTTTTTTGGCTGTAAGATTTTTTTTTTACTGTTTAAATATCAAAATTGCTTTTACGCAAAAGTGATATTCTAAGTTAGTGCAGCCTTCAGCTGACTGTGGACTTTGTCCCATGATGTCACTGCATTCGGTCTTAAGAATTTAATGGAGGAGGCAGCATTTACTGGATCATTTGCAGGTTTCTAGTTTCAGGGTTTTATTTTGAGGCGCTATAGGTGTTTAAACTACATCTTGTTGGACTTGCTGTCACATGAAAAGAATTTATCTACCAGCTAGCTTGCCAGCTCAGCAAAACCTGAAGAAAATACTAGAAGGGCTGGTTAATTTCTAGCCCAGTGTGTAAATCGCTTTGTAGTTTCTTAAAAAGGTAATTTGAGAATTTAACATTAGTTGCCCAACAAATCCAACATTTTCCAACTAACCTGCAATGTTTTACTCGCAAGGTCAATGAAATTATCATTATAAACATTTTGGTTGGTTTAATGGGCTGCTATGATGAGAAACAAGATTGACAAGTCAGTACCAAGCAAACATCCTGTTTCTACTGGAAAGTTTCCAGCCATCCGGAGAATAACTAGAAAACTTCAATAAATTAAATGTATTTTACCCAAATGTTCTGTTTACTGATCTGAGAAGAACGTAATTAGTACTTAATCAAAAGAAATGTTATCTTAAGTAATTGAATCTATATAGCAGGTCACCATGTGATTTAGTGCCAAAAGTTGAGGCTGATGGAACCCTAACTTTGTGACCTAGTGAATCAGCGTTGCTATGAAGAGATATAATAGACTTTAAAGCACTTTTCTACATGGCTCTGGATAACGGCATCTGATAAATGGCGTAAATGTAGAACCAGGTTACATGTGTAACTTAAAGATTTCATTGGCTGATTGGATAACAGTATGAATGAGCAGTCGCCCCAAGTAGTCACTATTAAAGCAAGCACTGAGCATATAATTGCAGCAAAATAACCTTTTCGTTTGGTTTATTCCAAGGAAAGAAAACATGTTAAATCCTTGATCAGATCTCAATATATCTGAACTTATCAATATAGACAGTATAGCAGTTTTGTCACTATGAGCCATGTTATAAGGAAAAGTAGCATCATCCTGAGGGGCATGGATTCCAGAGTCCAAATAACTACAAATAACTTTTAAAGCACTATTGGACATCACTGAGCTGGTGCTGGCGTCAGGTCACACGCTTTGAATAATTACTGAGCTGATTAATTTTCCATGATTTATATACAAAATAAAGTGCACAGTGGAAAAAAAAAACACGTACAATGTAGTCTTTATGTATACTTTATTTCTCTAAGGGAGGAAAACACTTTTCTAATGATACTCAGATGCTCATACCGTTACTATTTTGTTATAAAAACAATCACAGCTTTCTTTTCATTATTATCCATTAAAGTATATTTGAAATTCATGTGTAGTATTTCTAGGGCATTAAGAAACCACGAAATTGTAATTTCTTTTAAAAAACCTTTTTTAAAAATTCATTGAATGTACAGTTAACTGTACACCATTCTCTTAAAATAAAAGTAATACCAGATGTTTTTTCAGTGCTTTCCCTCAGCACCTGCTTGTTTATGAGTCTTTTTGCCGTCAGTTATGTCTTCGGTAAGTAAAAAGTTGACTGACTTGACCATTTAAGAAAATTCCTTTTATTTGCTTTAAGCAGCTCTTGGGTTGATTTTGTGGTATGCTTCAGGTCATTATCCATCTGTACCATGAAGCACCATCACTTTCAGTTTTGCAGCATTTGACTGAACCTGTGCAGAAAGTATAGCGCTAGACACTTTAGAATTCATCCTACTGCTTCGATCAGCAGATGCTCGGAGTCTATACTTTCTAGCTAATCCTAGCATTTTTCCCCTTCTTGGTTCAAAAAAGCACTTTTGTATAAGGGCGTCTTCCAAATGCCATAGATTTAAATGTAAATGCGCCTCATGATTGTACACTGACAATGATACGCCTACCTCCTTGAGCGTATTCTTGACTTGACTAGATGATGTGAAGGGGTTTTACTTCTAGAATCATCTAGTTTATTTGTCTGGTGCTACTGAGCTCCCTAGTGCATTGCTTCTTTATGAAAATGTAACAAATTTTTGATTTGGCCGCCTTGTTTCTGGTATAGGTCTGCTATAGGTTTTGGGTTTTTCAAAATAAACAGCTAATGCAATATTTTACATATTTTTTAATAAAGCTGGAAGTCTACTTCCATCACATATTGAATGCTTCAACTCTATTATGGTGGTATACAAATTAGAGGTGTGCAATTGATGTCATTTTTCTACATATAAAATATGTAGAAAAGCTATATATAAAATTTGATCTGGTCTACAGGTAGTCTAAAGAAAATCAGCTGAAACACAGCTATCAAAGAAAAAAAACACAGTCAAACCATTTATTTAAAAAGATTTGTATTTAAAAAATTTAAATAAACAAAGATCTGGATACAAAGCTTACCATTTGAAAGCCTAGCCTGAGACAATGACACTTAAACACAACAGGTAATATGATCAGTATCTGATGTGAAACAAACAGGAAGAGCAAGAGCAACAAACAGCACTGTAAATGTCACGTGTATAATCTAAAAGAAATTGTTATTGCATACTGTATAAGTGAGTACTCATTTTGTGTCATTTTAGAAAACATTTCAGAAATCAATTTAGAAAAATATCTGAATATCTGCTGTAGCTGTAAGTTTTGGCTGCATCACACCAAAGCTCAGAAATTTGCTTTGGGTTTTGCCCATCTATCGACTTTGTAAATGTTACTCTAATATGGGCTCTAAGAAAGAACATTAATACTTTACATTTGATGGTCACTAGCACCTACTTGAGTAGTGGAGAAGAGTGAACTAGAGCCACAAGGCACAAAAAGGGTATATCTAGATCTACAGTACATAAATAATTAGAAATCTACTAGCAGTTATTTAAGCACCAGATGTATCCGATAATTGAGCCTAAGAAGGACTGAGCATTACAGGTTGATTAATATGAGGTAAGAAGTTTCTGCTTATCAATCCTGAGGGTAAATCATAAATAGTGTGTGTGTGTGTGTGTGTGTGTGTGTGTGTGTGCGTGTGCGTGTGTATATATATATATATATAATTATTATTATTACAATTTCCTGAATGTGACAGCACCATTACTTTTAATTTGAAGTTAATGTACTTACCAACTGAGCAGTGGAACTAAATACTATATTAGGTGTCAGACTCCAGACAAAAATGTTAGCATTTCATCTACATTTAAACACACCTAAACAAACTCAACAGATAATTGCAGAGAACTTCATGAGCTATATTTGGAGAATCACAAGGTGACATATTTCTAAGGTATCCCAGCAGGACTGGAGGCTGACATCCCTGTGAAATATCATTTTATGTATGCCTGATGCACATTATAGGTTTGTGGAAAACAACTGACAACCTTCAGAAATTGTTATTTGCAAAGCGAGAAAACATGAATAAGTGCTTTTAATTTCAAATCAATGGACAAAACTTGTTTACACTACTTTTTAGTCTTCGGTGGCACGTGTCATTTTAGGTGTGGATAAAATAATTTTTTTGTTTATACTCTTGTTAACAGTTTATGAATATATTACCATGGCTTTAATTCACCATACTTTGTTGAAGTAAAATATGGAAATGGGAATCAATTCGGTAAGGAACGCACTTAAACTTGTTCAGGATTTGGGACCCCTCTGACTTTACTTGGGACTTGAGTATTATGACTTGAAACTTACTTGTTACTTGTTCCCACCTCTGCACTTTGGAAACAAAAGCAGTAGAGGTTAGTTATAGGTTTTTTTCTAATGTGAATAATAACAGGGGCCATCACCAAACTTGCTACAAGTTTGGGGACATTGGAATCCAACAGCCATGAGGCTGTGAGGGCCCCCCGCTCGTAAGAAATTAAAGAGAAAAACATGTGACTTGCCTCAGCCTGAACAGGGCACCAGTGAGACTCAACCTCAGCCGGTCCCATGGCATCGCTACAGGAAGAAGAAAGATCCTCAGTTTAGCAACACAGTCACCTGGGTCCAAAAGTACTTCTGTTTCAACTTACATCCCCCCCCCCCATCTCCCCCCCCCCAATCACACCCAAGATAGACACCCAAAACCACATTAGACTGAATCTTTTCGTGACCACATACTAGAATTAACCCCCCCACCCAAAAGAATGTTATTTTAGGTCTGAGAGTGTGACTTACTTCAATGAATATGACACACTGATTTTGACAAGACACACAAGCCATCCATATTCTTATTTTCCTTAAAACTGTGTTCTCCTCATTAGGCCAGGAGTTAAAACACTATTGCATGGGTTATTTAAAATGAATGTGGATGACTGGGTTGATGTTGTGAACAAATGATACTTCATTGCTTTCACATATCACAATCATGCAGCCAGTACAAACCTTTGAACAGATCCATCGCTCTGTCATGAAGAAACAGTCTTAAGTTTTCAACACCGTTTATTACAGTTTTCATAATAATACAGACACTTTTGACATCAGCTATTACTTTTAGAATTTACTGTGTAGATAAGGATAAGCAGGCATACAAAAACAGTTATAGCTAAGTGAAGCCCTCACCAAGCAAAGCTGGGGACATGGAGTCCAACAGCACCAAAGGTGCTGTGAAGGCTTAATTTGTTTAGTACAGTAGTATGTTTACAAAGACTTGCCTTGATAAAAGGTGCAGTACTGTTCACGTTACTCCAGCCGCTTCAAATTATTACGAACCATATTTACTAAACTTCACTTCTAAAAACCTAAACGGAACATAGGGGGAGGAAAAAAGCCACACTATAGAATCGGCAACATATTAGAGGTTCAAATAAAAACTATGCAAAATTCAAAGTTTCATGCGTAAACCAGTGCTGTTTTTCCATTTCCCTTATTAAACTGAATTACAATTATGCTTAATGATTTGGCTTCTTAAGAACACCATTACATGAGAAAATGGTTGAATCACCAAACCTATCGGAGACTGGTGTTTGAGCTTCAATAACGGCCTCCCTGGGACATTACAGGAGGCCTCATGGCCATGGGCGGCCTTGGGGGAGCTCCCTGGTAAGGAGGAACCATTGGGGGTCCTTGTCCGTAAGGTGACATTGCCCCTGGCACATAGCCAGGCACTGTCTGGGATGGGGTACCATATGGCCCTGATTTAAAGGAGAGAAAAAGAGGGGTTATATATATATTCAATATATATTACATCTATATTCATCTCTTGCATCAAATAAAAATGAACCCAAAAAGTGATTGTACCATGCAGGGGATGCCTGGCACCTGGCTGTTGTGGAGAAGCACCTTGCTGAGCAGGCAACACCCCTCCCATTGGCCCAACAGGAGGAGTGCTAATGTGTGCCTGCCCTGTGCTAGGGATCTTACACTGGTATCGTGGTAGTTGAGCACGTAGCTCCTCCTGACACACAGAAAATGAGACAAATTGCAATTAGACAAGATTGCAAATGCCTGCTGTTCAAGTTACACAATGAGTAAGCAATAAAAAATATATATATAGCAGTCCAGCCTAAAATTTTATAGCATTCATGGTACCTACATTCTGATATAATTACTTACTTTACAATGGTGGAGCCATATTTGGACACTTACCAGAGAGATATCCTCATCAGGGTGGATCAACTTACTGGTTGCACTGGTAGTGGTGAGGGTGGCAGGCTTACTTGTAATGGGGGTGGCAGGTTTGGCCACAGTGCTACCTGCGCTTGCAGCAGAGGGCGTAGGCTGGCTGTATGCTGGGAATGTGGCTTTGGGAGCAGCAGAAGTGGCTGCTGCTGCCCCAGGCACAGCCTGGAGATAAAGAAGAACCTAAATGAGTTATAATCATTAAAACATCTAATAGTATCCATGATAAACATTCCCATTAGCCATGTCTGGTCCTGGAGGGCCATGACACTAAACAGCTATTTTCAAGAGAAGCATCTACAATTTATTAATAGTTAATTTAGCTTTTTGGTTATAGAGCAGAAAAGACAAACTGCACAGTGCTCTGGTCCTCCAAGGGTATACTAGCTACTGTTTTTTTTTCTACCAATAAGGTGCTGGTACCAGCAAACCCACCAAGAACCAGACTTCTCAAATTAATTTTGGAAAAAAAAAGAAAAAGAATGAGATCAGGTACTGGCACCCCATCAGCGGAAAAGGATAATAAGAGACTGGGCAATAATGATTATGCAGAGAAGCATTGTGCATACAAGTGCACCAGTATAGCTGTTGCTAGCTTTAATAGTTTTGTAAAAGCCTAGTTTCACTAGGTCAGCTGGCTGCTGCATACTTGCGACAGCGGCTTAGAGGGTGCTGACAAAGTGTCCATACTGGAGGAGGCTGAGCTTGTGCTGGGAGCTCGAGTCCCCATCTGCAGCATGGAGAAAAAGCAAAGAGCAAAATCCCTCAACACAGGTGCATTAATAACTTCATTGTGTTTCATACTCTCAAAAAATCAGTGTATATTTACAATGTACCCTTTAAAAGGTGTGTGAAAAGTGGCTAATGATAGTAGCACGTGAGCACTACTAATCTCTGCTAACAAAACACATTCAATACCAAGCTTTTAATTAACTAATAAAAACGCCCTGATCTGAATAATATGCATCGCTAATAGTCTGCATATGGAGTCTATAATTATACTAACCCAAGTTATGGGACTGTATCTCTAGTTATTAAGGATTATTCAAAATATAAAACAAAAGAGAAATGTGGGCACACCTGTCCTGCACTAGGGAACAAGGGCTTGGTTACAGCAGGCTGTGGAGAAGCAACTGTGGCTGCAGGTGTGGCTGCTCTTGGCATCATGCCTGACGTGGCGGAGGCAGGAGCCTGAGGCATGTGGCTCATACCTGGACGATGGCCCATAGGAGGAGGCATGCCTGTTATGAAAAACAAATCACAGAGGACTTTAACCATTTCTTTTAAGCATATGTAAATCCCTTTCGGTTGTCAAAGTGTGGGACGCAGAGTGGGAAAAGATGTGTTGCACTGAATTACTAGGCTGCAGCTAAATTTACATTGCGGTGAATGACACAGAAACGACTTTAAGTCCAAATCTGACGCATCATTCACTGCATCATTTCATGAATCAATCATCTGACTTATTTGAACTGAACAGCAAGTATTTTTCTTTCGGCTTCTCCTGTGAAGGGTTGCCACAGCGGATAATTTCTCTTAATCTCAGCCCATCCTCTGCATCTTCCTCGGTCACCCCAACCACCTGCATGTCTTCCCGCACCACATCCATAAACCTCTTCTCCTTGGCCTTCCACTTCTCCACTTGCCCAGTAGCTTCATCCTCAGCATTCTTCTTTCAATATACACAATATCCCTCCTCTGAATGTGGCCAAACCATCTCAACTTGCACTGCCTCCAAAACGTCCTACCTGCGTTGTCACTCTAATATAATTTCCGACCCTGTCCATCCGTGTCACTCCTAATGCAAATCGCAGCACATTCAGCTCTGCCTCCCGTCTTTTACTCACCGGCATCATCTCCAAACCATACAACATTGCTCATAAAAATAGTCTTGTAAAATTTCCTTTTCACTCTTGCAGACACCTTTCTATCCCAAATCACTCCTGCCACTCTTCTCCACCCACTCCACCCTTCCTTAACACTCTACTTCAGTTCTCTACCACTATTACTTTGGACAGTTGACCGAAAGCATTTAAACTCATCCAACTTCCTCAGATCTACTCCTTGCAACTGTACCATTTTGCTGTTCTCCCACTCATTTACATGCATGTACTCTTGTTTCTACTGCCTTTTATTCCCCTTCTATTTGGTGTGTACCTCCACCTCTCCAGGCTTATCTCAACCTCTTCCATCACCATTGAAAACAAGAAAGGACTAAGAACTGAGCCTTGATGCAATCCCAGTTCCACCATGAACCATGAAATAGTCCGTCATTCCTATTGCACACCTCACTTTCACACTGTCCTCATACATATCCTGCAGCACCCTCACATACTTCTCTGCCACTCCCTACTTCCTCATACAATACCTGTACACAATAACTCTAGAGGTACCCTGTCGTAAGCTTTCTCTAAATCCACAACCACACAAAACAACTCCTTCTGATCTTCTCTATACTCGTCCATCAACACTTTCGTAGCAAACATAGCACCTGTAGTGTCTTCCCTGGCTTGAATCCACATTGCTGCTAACAGATTATCACCTCTCCTCTGGCTAAAAAGTCCACTGCCTTCTCTCCTAAACATCTCCATGCCTGCACTGGTATCTCATCTGGGCCAACTGCCTTTCCACTATTCATCCTCTTAAATAGCTGTCCTTACTTCATCCGTACTAATCCCCTGCACTGCATCCCTACAACATCAAGCCTTTGATCTCTCATTTTCTTCATTCATAAGCTCCTTAAAGTATTCCTTCCACCTTCTCAACACATTTTCATTTCTTGTCAGCACATTTCTTATTGCAACAGAACCTAACCTGGATCACATTCCTCCCAGCTCATTCTCTGACTAGCCAATAGGTACAAATGCTTTTTATCCAACTTCTCATATAGCTTTCTATACATCTTTTCCTTTGCCTTCGCCATGTCTCTCTTCACATTGCACTGCATAGCCATGTACTCCTGTTTACTTTCTTCATCTCGATGCCTTCCCAATTCTTTCTCACCAGCTTCTCTCCTTATGCTTTCCTGTACTTCCTCATTCAACCACAAATCTCTTTGTCTTCCTTCCTCTGTTCAGATGTCACACCTAATACCTTCCTTGCTGTCTCCCTTATTGACAGTAACTGTAATAATTACCCAATTGTCCTGTCTTTCATCACTTCCTAGCACCTGTCCCATCTCCTCTATGAAATTCACACAATAGTCTTCCTTCTTCAGCATCCACCATCTGATTCTGGATTCAGTTCTCAGGATTCCTGGATTCAGTTCTCCTTTATGTCTTCGCTTTCAATGTCATCATACAGAGCACCATCCGGTGCTGTCTAAAGACACTCTCCCCAGCCACCACCTTACAGTCTCTAATCTTTTTCAGATTGCTTGATCTTGCCTCTTCTTCCAGACCTTCATCAAACCTGGCGCCCTACCCCCTGGGTTGGAGTATCGCCGCCTGGTGTGCACTCTGCTGGGGATTGATCTGCATGAACAGACAGTGACTCATGGAATTGCTGTGGATGGGGCTGCCCGGAGACAGTCATGCCTTCTCTGAACCACTGCTGTGTATGCCAGCTTCATGGTTGGGCCTTCATTAGTGTGGGGTCTGTGGTGAACTCTGGAATTAGGCAACCAAGAGTTCCTGAGGAACTAATGGGTCAGCGCAAATTCTCTCAACAACAACCTGTTGTAGAAAAAACATTATTTACAGTCCAGTGTCACCCAAATTAGGATGAGATCCTTTCTGAGCCTGGTTCCTCTCAAGGTTCTTGAGTTTTTCCTTGCCACCATCGCCTCTGACATGCTCATTAGTAATAGATTTTAGAGATATATAATAACTTAATTTTAAACTTTCAAGTTTTTATTGGTTCTATACTT
Organism: Tachysurus vachellii; assembly: GCF_030014155.1. Lineage (NCBI taxonomy): Eukaryota > Metazoa > Chordata > Actinopteri > Siluriformes > Bagridae > Tachysurus > Tachysurus vachellii. The sequence goes on from NC_083477.1 coordinate 15,779,171, forward strand.
CTGTAAAGCTGCTTTGAGACAATGTGAATTGTTAAAGCCGTACAAATAAATTTAATTGAATCTTGAATTTAATTGAATATTACAGTCCTGTACACTGTATTACTGTACACATTCCTTTACTCTTTACACGCAACCCTGTGCTCCTCCTTTTATATATATATATATATATATATATATATATATATATATATATATATATATATAAATACAGTAATACCTCGAGATACAAGTTTAATTCGTTCCATGACTTTGCTCGTATCTCAAATTGCTCGTATCTCAAAACAATTTCCCCATTTAAATTAATTGAAATCCCAGTAATCCGTTCCAGCTCGCAAAATTCCACTCCAGTTGTTTTGTTTGTGTTTTGAATATGAAAAATGTACAGTACCTGTATTTATAAATGACAAATATTGTATAAAACAAACAGTAATAAAAGAGAATGTTAAAAAAACTGGTTTTACTATAAAGTGTATTATTTACCTTGGAGATCAGACGACTTGAGCTAACGGAAGATGTGCACGGAGGTTGAGGGAGGAGTAAACAGGCGGAGGAGTTAGGAGGAACTTTGTCTCGGTCTCGTACGTACACTTTCACTTTCGTTCACTTGCTCGCTACTGTACACACTTAATGCTACTTTACACTTAAATGGAACTTAACTAAACTTCACAACACGGTCCTTTACACTCACTTTCTTAGGACCCATGGTTTTAAATGCGATAAAGTTACATAACTTAAGTACTGTACGCAAAATAAAAGCACAAAATACAAGCAGAGCTTTACACAAGTGTTAAAATGAGCTACACAAACACTAACCGAGTGAGACACGGGAAGCTGAGGCGGGGGAAACAGAGCACACGATGTTGTTGTGGGTCTTTGTTCTGCAGCGTCGGCTCGGATGCTCGTATCTCAAAAATTTGTTCGTATCTCAAGGCAAAAATTTGGTCGAATCACAGCTCGTATCTCAAAAAATTTGTATGTCAATGCACTCGTATCTCGAGGTATCACTGTATATGTATTCACCACTGCCATTTCCATCCTTTTTGCAAAATCTTTGACCATTTGTCTTTCCACATTCCTCTCTGTGATGCTGTACCTACCTATCATCACATCACCTCTGTTCCCTTCACCTACATGGCAATCTGAAATCCAATTGAAATCTGCTCCAATCACTACTCTTTCTTCTTTGGGTATACTCTCCACCGCTTCATCTAACTCACTCCAAAAACCATCTTTCTCCTCCATCACACACCACACTAGTGGGGCATATGCACTGATGACATTTATCAACACCCCTTCAATTTCCAGCCTCATAATCATCACTCTGTCAGACACAGTTTTCACTCCTAATAAACTCTCACTTCAGGATTACCCCATGTAATCCCCACCCCATGTACCCCACCCCTACACTGACAGTTTGAACTCACCTCCAATAAGCCTAGCCTTATGCTCTAATAAATAAAGCATGTCCACCTTTCTCCACACCATAGACAGCTAACTCTCTCCCTTTATCAGTCATAGTGCAAACATTTAGAGTTCTGTCTCTCAAATCCACAATCCTACACTTCCTTCTCTGCCATTGATTCTGGAGATGGTTTTCCGCTCTTCCTCACCCAACAGTAGCACAGATTCCATAAGTGGAGGTTGTTGGTAACTCAGGCCTCAACCGATCCAATATGTATTTCTGGTGTATGATCAGCATACTTGATTTGGCACAGGTTTTATTCTGGATGACCTTCCAACCCTCCCCATCAATCTGGACTTGGGAACGGAACTAAGGGCACAATGGCTTGGGCAACCAAAGTGGCTGGGTTTTTGTCACGTGTTTGTAATCACTAGCATATGCTAGCATTCACTGTACACAAGGGTAGAATCAGGATAAATGCTAGGCACCACACAATGAATCTGCTTACAGCAAGGGCACGCTTACTTCAAAAAAACATTTTATCAGCGGAAACTGATCAAAGGTACAATCAGCAAAGCTCCGTATGAATAATTTTAGCTGCATATCAAATGTAAAAATCCAAAAAGCTTCTACATAGCTAAGAAAATGCTAGGTAAAGAAGCCACACAAAAAATCTCAACGTACTGATAACATGGTTCAATTGCATACTGATTATATAATAAATAGGAGAACACATAGTAGGCAATGAGAGAAAAACCTTATTTTTTAATAATTAAAATTATTATATAATATTTTATTATACTATGACATAATGTATTTTACTATACTTACTATTTTAGTGGTTCCTGAGGTAAATTATACCCAAAAAAGTGAGAACTCATATCATATAGTACAACCTTGTTTAATCCAACGTAATAAAATCGATAAATAAAGAACTGCACCTGGTGGCATGCCTGGCATCATCGGAGGCATTCCTGGTCCAGGTGGCATCATCCCACCCATGGGCATCATGCTGGGGGGAAACAGATTGTGTCACTGACAGTATGGAAAAAGTTCAAGGCATTATTACCACAAAACTTATACATTTCCCTCCAAACATATAAGACCAAGCCAATTCTGAGCTTAAAAGATGAACATGAGACGATAGATCAGAATTTTTGCTTTAACTAGTTATAGATAGTTATAGTCAGATGACCACTCCCATTATTACTTGAGCTAAAATATAGGAACAGGACAGATGTATTTATTGTTATTGTCTTGGCAGGTTGTGATGATCCAATTAGATTTTATGCAATTCTCTGTAAACTGGTAAATAAAATGTTTCTTTAGACCTTATCCTTTTTAACAACAAATGCAGTCTTCACATAAACCAGGGTTCATACCAAGAGTAGACATTCAGAGTTATTGTTAAAACAATTAAACTAACACAGTACACCGTAAATACTGTAAGTGTATATAAGAGTAAATAAGTCAGACCCTCAAACAGCTTCTATTCACAAGCCATTAGACTCCTGAACAACACACCACCACTACCTCACACCCCATAACCCCCACTGGCTGCTGCCACACAACACACTGAGCACCTTACTTAAGTCTTAATATGTATATACTGTATTTTTTTGTTTGCTAAGGGAGACGTGCAAAGTAAGAAATTCATTGTGCTGTATAAACCATTGTGTTTTCACAGTGCAGATGACTAACTAAACCTCTTGAATACAAAGATGTAAATACTAAGAAATGAAAGGTGAATTTATAATCTATTGTCTCATTCATCTTGATATCAAACCCAAAATATCTTATTGTATAGTAAAAAAATTGGCCTTGATGTTCCAATACTTTCGGGTGGAGTGTATCTGATCAAACACCATTGTTATTGGTAAATTCTTACCCAGGGGGCATCCCTGGCATGACTGGGGGCATCCCTGGCATCATGGGAGGGACCGCAGGCATCATTGGTGGCATTCCTGGACAAATTAAACATAAAAACATATCAATGTGCTGACATATCTCTGCCACTTGCTGCAGTTGTATCTTTTCCTGAAAAAAACTACAAAAGGCAATATTCAAGCATATTGGGTCACATGTAGTCCATAATGCACAAGCTGTATTTCATCCTATCCCAGCAGGAATTGGCAACTGACACATCAGGATGCATATTAAATAAAAGATGCATTTTGCCAGTCTATTTTATTATTAAAGCCTTTTAAAAACAAACTATTTGGTTCACCTGAGTAGCTCCCAGGTGGCATGCCTGGTGTGGGCACAGGTGCCATTCCAGGCTGTGCCATAGGAGCGTAAGCAGCCTGAGGCTGGGCTGCTGCTTGCTGGAATGATGGTCCTGCCTCATCATCATCATCATCCTCATCAGAGTCATCTGGGTTCTGTTTTTTTTTCTGGTTTTCTGAGTCATAAACAATGTACCAGTAATTAGGGGTAAATACATGACATGCATAAAAGGGTCAGACAAAATACATGAGAAAAAAATGACTTAGTAAATTAAATTACCCTGTGTTTTCTGCTCAAGTACTCGTCTTCTTTCTTCCATATCTTTCTCTGGAATACCCTCCATCCCATAAATTTCCAGTTCAATGTCTGTTCTTCCAGGTATGGCATTGGGAACTCCATCAATTGTTTCTTTGTGAACCTTCAGCACAACAGAAAAGGGAACTTAATTTAAACTCAAGCACCAAGGAGATCACAGATCATGGAAAATGAACACATACTAACCTGCATACAGTGGATGGCCAGACCAGGACCAGTGTATAGCTTTTTATGACATATGTGACACTTGAAGTGTTTGGCCTTTTGGTGCTGAATAAGAATCTTTTCGTCATCAAAATCCCTATTACAGTACCTGCATTGTCAGTTAAGGTCATACTGGAGCAAGATGGAATCATGGTAGACACTTTGCTTACTAAAACTGCCAGACACAGGAACAGTTTCTTTCCCCAGGCCCCTGTTCACCCTGTTCAAAAACACTCCATAATTATATTCCCTGCTTCATATCTATAAGTACTGCATTATCAGGACTGTCAGTCATCAAATCATCTGTATAGGTTACACACACTACTGCTGCTATATATTGTACAAAAAGCAAAATACTGCACAATACTGTTATTTGCACTCCATGTACACTCCATCAGTCATATTCTATATTCATATTTAATACTCATTCTATCTATATTGTATCTCATCGTCTTGTATAGTATAGTGTTATTTATGTCTGTACTTTTGAGAGTACAAACAGCTGGAACCAAATTCCTTGTGTGTGTGAACATTCTTGGCCAATAAACCTGATTCTGATACTCAGCTAGAAAAAAAAAACAAAATGTACTAACAAATTACCTACAAAATTGTCCTTTTTATTAGCTTTTGGCTGGTCTAACTTTGTGTACTAAGGCACTTTTATTTCCTTTCCATACGTTTTTTTAAAAAAATAAAGAAATTTTAATGTCATCAACTGGAGAAATTTATGGAGAAATCTATACAGAGTACTTGGTCACATCTACACCAATGATCACTGGTAGCTTTTGTCTGCTTTTGTTCCTGTACTTAATGCCTTTACTGTTTTTAGAGCTATGTGATTAATTATGTCTTTACAAACTTACAAGACCCCAGAATATCAATAAGTATGGTTAATGTAATAGATTTATCCAAGTAGTGTCTAAATATTAATTGAAGAACCCTTTAATTTGTCACACATACAACACGGTGAAATTCTACAGCAGAAAAGAGAAAGCTTACATTGTTCAGTGTCTGCTTAGCCATGTGACAAATCATAAACATCACCTGAAAATCAGTCACTATGAAGGTTCTTACAGGCAACATTGAGCTCTTACAGTTGTTAGTCTATGGCATAGGTCACTAACAGGCGGTCCGGGTCCGGACCCAGAAGCTGCCCAATCCGGACCCGGACCTACAGCCAAAACAAAAGGTTATGATTTAGAACTTGACGAAATGCTTTTATTTTAACCGGCGCAGCTTTTACAGCCTTTACGGTAAAGGTAATGGAAACGCACAGACCAATCAAGTCTGTGCGTTCCTGAAGTAAACACTGCAACTCAACAGTGCAAGACAGACGAGAGAGAATTAGAGTAAAGTTACACATGAAGTAGAAAACAAAGGGAGAGAAACAGACGCGCGAGACGGAGAAAGGGAGAGAAACAGACGAGTGCAATGGAGACTGATTTCTGTTCACACGTCACACTTCAGCAGAATGTCTCATGTTATGAGGCATTGTGAAATACCATTATGAGACGACAAAAAAATTTTTGAACAAACATATCCACTCTAATCTGAAGACAGCGTCTGAGGGAAGTAGCCCTGTACATCCTGACCATGTTTGGCTCTACATACAACTGCGAGGCAGCTTTCTCTACAATGAACATAATCCAAACTAAATATAGTTCCAGGCTCACTAATGAGCACCTCCACATAACCGCAAAGTTAAGCACTTTATTTAAACATACACAATTTTCACATTTTATTTATTTTCTCTTATTTTGAAATGTAGCCCTACTTTTATTTATTTAATGAGAGAACGTTATACATGTCTACAATCATACATATGTTTAGTTCTATGTTACGTGACAATAAATATTGTCAAAATGTTTTTGAATTGTACTGAATTTATTTGATTTGACAGTCAGGTATTGATTGCTTGCAGATGTTGATACAACTACTAGGCTACTTAAATATATATCACACTAACTAGTTAGACATTATGATCTTCCGGACCTTTGTTTCAAGAAATTTTCTCTTACTGGACCTCTTTAAATTTTAGTTGAATACCTCCGGTCTATGGGATTTGCCCCTTGAATCGAATAAACCAGAACACATATTGACAATATTACTGATATTAAACACTTCAGGAATTAAATATTACTATGTGCAGTGTTTGGAGTAGCTGCTTCTCGCTTCCTTTGTACCTTCATGGAACACACACACACACACACACACACACACACACACACACACTTATACATATACATATATATACATATATATACATATATATATGTATATATATGTATATATACATATACATACATATATATATATATACATATACATACATACATACATACATACATATACATATATATATATATATATATATATATATATATATATATATATATACATATACATACATACATACATACATACATACATATATATACATACATACATACATACATATATATATATATATAAATGACTGACTAACGGAATAAGCCTTCGAATGACATCATGTTTTGCTTTAGCTTGGCTACATTTGTTTGCTAGCTGAATAACAAAACGAAACTTCAAATCTCGAAACGAACAGCTGTTCTCATGAAGGATACCAACACCAAGGCTTCATCTGCTTCTTCTTTTTCCTTCCCATGTTTTAACCGAGTTGTGTACAATTTGTCTGTGAATCACCAAGACGCGGAACACTGACCGAACATTTGGCAGAAGAAAATGGCGTAACCGGAAGTACGTGAAAGAGTTAAACTCTTAAAGATATCGCCCCCTACTGGAGCGGAGTAGGATGTGACGCGTACACCACATTGAATACACCGCACCTTCGATTCTATCAGTCTCACTCTCACTCACTCATCTTCTACCGCTTATCCGAACTACCTCGGGTCACGGGGAGCCTGTGCCTATCTCAGGCGTCATCGGGCATCAAGGCAGGATACACCCTGGACGGAGTGCCAACCCATCACAGGGCACACACACACACTCTCATTCACTCACACAATCACACACTACGGACAATTTTCCAGAGATGCCAATCAACCTACCATGCATGTCTTTGGACCGGGGGAGGAAACCGGAGTACCCGGAGGAAACCCCCGAGGCACAGGGAGAACATGCAAACTCCACACACACAAGGCAGAGGCGGGAATCGAACCCCCAACCCTGGAGATGTGAGGCGAACGTGCTAACCACTATGCCACCATGCCCCCTATTCTATCAGTCTATGTTGTTCAATATAATTTTTTTTTTTTCTTTACATCTCTCACATTCTTCTTTTGTGCCATGGGCCTGTGTCCTTTGTATTGTCATTTGGCTTTTCAAAAATACAGTAAAGAAACAGAAAAATGACACATTTAAAATTTATTTTCCATTTTGTTGCATTGTCTACATAAATGTAACTTTATTCTTTCATACACATTCTTAAAACGTTCTTCACTGTTTCAAAACAGTTACATAAATACATCTGGGCCTCTGCAGATATTTACAGCATTTGCAGCATTTGGTTGATGACTTTACACAAAGCAACGTACACTTATGTAAAGCTTTGCTCTCAGGCCCTGCAGTGTCAGATTGACAGAACTGGAATTTGAACTTAACCACTGAGCTAAAAAGGGGATAAAAGTATAATGGAAAAAGAAAGACATTATAAGGTATTGTTGACTAAAACCAATAGAAATAGATTTTATACTGCTAACATGCATTTGATTCAAATAATAATTATTATAATTATACAATCATTCTCAGTGAAAACAGGATCAGAATCTTTTCTTTTTCAAATTTCAAGTTTTTTGAACGGGGAGAACATGCAAACTCCACACACAGACAAGGCGGAGGCGGGAATCGAACGCCCAACCCTGGAGGTGTGAGGCGAACGTGCTAACCACTAAAATTTAAAATTAATTTAAAAATATGAGCTTAAAATTTAAAATACTATATATCTATCCCTATCCCCAATGTAAGCTGGAGGCGACGGCGGCAAGGAAACTCCCTGAGATGATATGAGGAAGAAACCTTGAGAGGAACCAGGCTTAGAAGGGAACCCATCCTCATTTGGGTGACACTGGACAGCAAATAATGTAAATGTAAATAATGTCCTTTCTACAACAATTTATAATAGTGCAACCGAGAGCTCCTGAGGAACTAATGGGTCATTGCAATCTCTGAGATCAGCACAGACCTGATTGCTGATAAAGACCAGACCATAGAGCTGACTGACACAACATTGACATTGTTTCAAAGAAGGGATGACAGTCTCTGGGCAGCTCCATCCACAACAATCTCAATATAGTATGTTCCATATGGACTCTAGGAGAAGGGGGGGCAGGCTACGGTACCTGGTTGACTGGTAGGGGTACGGCCAAGAGGAAAGGTCCTGGGTCAGTTTTAATGACATCCTTGACCCTTTACTCACTTCTGATTTTCATAAGTAAAAACCTGAACAGCCTGCTCCAAGACCCAGGGGCCGCCCTAGGAGAAGTAGAGCACCAGGAGGTGTTCCGGGTTGGGGGTTGGGGGGTTCTGTTACTCCAACCCTCACTACCCCTCCACCATGACGTCAGAGGGAACTGTCACCAGAGTTTTAGCACTTTCTGTAACACGGAACACATCCGCATGAGTGTAACGCCATGTTGTAACGCATTGTCTGGTTCTGCTAATATACAAAGCCTTTGCTTTTTTGCTCCTATTGCTATGTGTCTTGACCATTGATTGTTTTACCATTTCTGCCTTTGGATTAAGTGTTTGATTTGTTTGCTGTGGACTTTGTGTTTCATTAAAGCTCCACTTATTCTACACAGATTCTACTCTATGTCATGCCTCGGTACAGTTAGATATGAAAACTTCAGAATTTTTTTTTTCCAAATGCATCTTAGCACATAAAGCTACAAATATACCTTGAAATGTGACTAATTTTAAGCATTTATTAATAGACAAATAATAGCATTTAATGCTTGAAATAAGCAATAAAAAAATTTACACATAGGTTTAAAACATGTTATGCAGTGCTAGCATTTTTTTACTATTCAACAAAAACACATTGACATAAATATATAGAGCAACTGCAAAAATAAAATCTTCAATCAAAATTCCCACTTTCAACATGCATTAGTTTGCTGATAAAGGCAATATCAGTTTAAACACTGTATTTCAACATTCAAGTGTTATCTATTAATCAGCTTACTTACAAAAATGTCAATAAAGCATTGTTTAATTCTGTAAAAATAGTTCTCTGAGCTTGTTAAACAAGCATTTTAATATGCAGCTATAGCAATTAGTAATTACATTAAAACAGGATAAGGAATGTGTTTGTAACACATCTTAAAACCAGTAAAATGAAGTGCCATTCTTCCATATATTATTAATAAGTATACTGCAGATGATTGGATGTAATGTAGATTAGGTTCTGAGCATTTTGATGCACGCCGTTGCCTCTGTCTCCTTCTTCTAATGGTTGTGTAAGTCGTCTTGGTTTATTCTTCATTAGAGTCTTCGAAGGCATGCCCACAGTTTCTAATTTTAATTTGTTGTTTGTCGTTCTGTGGAAGGAGTTTCTATGAATTGACTCCTAGGACTTTCTTCATGTGCTCATAGACCACATAGGAAATACTAACAGCAGGAATGACTTTCAGGAAGTTGGGGGCAATGCCACGGTACAGACCTGGGACACCATCTTGAGTCACTATGTGCTTGAACTGGCCCACCATGGAGAGTTTTGGAGCACCCTCGGTGGAAGCTGCAGAGACAAAAGCACAGGATACCATTATAGAAATATGCAGAGATATGCAGGCAATGATCTTCAGTGACTGAGGACCTCACTCACCCTGCGCCTGCATGCGAGTACGAATAAGGGCTAATGGGTAACTGGCTAGCTGTCCACAGGTGCTTGAAACAGTTCCACAGCCAAGCAAAACCAATACACCAGGATCAGCTGAACCCATACAATACCTCTGCAGCCAGGCATTTTTCAGAGTCTGTGGAGAAATGGGAAATGGGAGAATAAGAAAAAGAGAGATAATTGGAGCAGACCAGGAAATATTAAGAAGACAAAACAAAAGGCATGGACTTGAGTACAAATGTGTAAGTACTTCATGTATTTTGTAACTGCTATGCTGGAATAAACCTCTTCTTATTCATCAAGATTTTCACCCTCATTGTTTTATTTTATTACAAATGACAGAATTGAGTTGTTGCACATAGCATGCACTTACTTGAACGTACCTCATAAACAGCCAGATCTATGCCAGCATAAGGAATGATGCCAATTGTGTTGGGTATGTAGCCCCTGTAGAAGGCTCGCACTCCTTCCTTATGCAGAATCTGCTTTGCACAGTCTACCATCCCAGAGTATTGCCCTGTCTTTCGTAGAGTAAGACGTGTCTTCAACACCTAAGAGAGGATTGTACAAATAATGAAATGAAAGAAAACTAGATGATAATTATACAGCAAATTAACCTACTGTTACATGTTTTGTTTCCAGACAAAGGAAGAAGCAGAAGAAAATTCTTATTTTTTGAATCATTCCAAATTTCTCAATTTAATTGCACAAAATTCCACACTTTATGATGATGGTATCCACTTCCATGTCTAATTTGATTACACAGCTGCCAATCAGATATGATGTGGCTCAAGTCCTTGCAAGGTTTAAAAGTCTAAATGGTTTAATGCCAGCATATGATTCAATTCAATTCAGTTTAATTTATTTGTATAGCGCAACCCGGAGCCAGGGCCAGGGAGCAGACAAGCGGGCTAATCCGACCGTCTGAGTCGTCACCCAGGGTTCACAATATAGAGACTGTGACTGTTTCCCGAGCTAAACAAAAAACTATAAACACTCAGAAAATTTGTTTTATTATAATTTTTTTTAATTTAATATGTATTATTATTATTATTATTAGAAAATTTGTTTTAGTAACTTTATTAGCATAAAATTACATCATATTAAAAATCACAGCCTGCACCTTTGTGTTTATATGCACTTTGCATATGCATAGAGTGTTTTGTGAACCGGGATATCTGGATGCTGTCGGCTTACCACTCCACCCCCCCAAGTCGCTCAGGTTTGCAGACTGTGGAGTGGTGGGACGTTTTACATCCTAGGAAGTCCTCATGTCTGTGTCACCTTCTGGCTCTAGCCTTTTAGGTATACTGTCATAGCTCATCTTGCTGGAGTCCCTGTCTGCACTTTGTACATAATTTACATTGTCCATCACCTGAGGATCCTCCCCTTTCTCTCTCTTTCTCTGTTGAGCTATACTGTATATGCCACTCCCGAGCTCCCAGAGTTCCAAGTTCCTATCCTGATCAATTCTTCTTACGGAGCTACTTTGTCAGTCCTCATGAATACTGATAATATAAATAATATTTTGTTATATTCTGATTTAAAACCCTTTAAAGTTAAAAAAGTGTAAAATATATAACAAATTATGATGCTGAAGATAAAATCCACTTATTCCAAGTATATCCAAGTACTATAGCAGAGCTCTCTCCTCCTCCCACAGCAGATCTCTCACCTTTTCCCTTAGTCTCACTTTCTTACCTCTAGAGGTTTCCAAGGGAAGATGTGTAAATGGCCTCTTATTATTGTCTATTTTTATTTCCTTTATTTTAAAGTATGCATGGGAAATAGGGGAGCTAGTTTCATAAATATCAGTGAAGAATGAAAGCACATGTCATGTCTGCATCTTAAAAGACATTTTTGTTAAACTTTTGCTTGTTCAGTACCTGACTGAAAGAGGCACATTAAACAAACAAGATGAGCTCACTAAATTGCCTCTCGTCTATACAGTGCTCAGTGTCTGCCCCTAAGTCGATGCTCCAGCCAATCAGGAAGGTGCTGCTCTCATGTCTTGCAGCACAGCACAGTCTCCCAACAGGCCTAGTAACTTTGTGACAAACCAGAGCCAAGTTCAGAAGGCAAGCAGGCTACACCAACCATCTGCTAACTGAAATGAATCGTCACCCAGGGTTCCACAAAATTGAGTCTGAATCTGTTCCCTTAACTAAACAAAAATTTTGAATGAAAGTTTATTTTGGTAATCTGATTAGCATTAAATTATATCATAGTGAACCTAGGAACTGAAGCTAGTTAAGTGGTTAATCATTAAATCTCCTACATCCAAAGCACATATTAACAATAAGACAATAAGTTAAGAGTACTTATTAACAATAAGTGCTTTTGATGTAGGAGATTTAATGATTAACATGAAATTAACAAATAAGATGTTGAACATTTTGTGTTTATCAGAATTATGGATTAAACCAGATGAGTATGAGGCATTAAATGAAGCTAGTCTGCCTGGATACATCATTTACATATACACCAGCCTCCCTGTCACAGTTATTTATGATGATAATGTAGGTGTGATACAAAAGAGCTAGACCTAAACATAAATTCAATGTGTGTAAATGGTTCATTAAACTAACATAACAAAACCCACAAAAAAAATAAGTCTACTGAGTCAACTACAATAATTATTATTTACAGAACCCAAGAGCCACATTCTGAATTCCTCTGTGAATTTCAGGATTTCATATCAAACCTTGTTGTTTCTTTAGACGAAGCAATCAAAAATTCATTTTTATAACCCAGAAGACCCTCTGAAAACAGCAGTTGCCTCTGTTCTGGATTCAGTATGGGCTCTTCAGAACGTAACCACAGCCTCGTATAATTCATTTCAATTCAATTCAATTCATTTTATTTGTATAAAACCTTTAACAATTCACATTGTCTCAAAGCAGCTTTACATAATTGTAGAAACAGAATACAATTTTTAAAGATTAAAATCAAGTTGCTATATATCTCTAACATCGATCCCTAATGAGCAAGCCAGAGGCGATGGTGGTAATTAAAATCACTCAGATTACTCAGAGTCAATGTTTACTTTCGCTATAGACAATGTAGCTACACTTTATATAAAAGTAATTAGAGAAAAAACTAGAACCCTGCTACAATAATTACATATTCAGCTTACATGTTCAACAGACTACAGACACTAGAAAATTAGAATGTACGTAAATGTGTCAAACTGTCAAAACTAAACTAATAGTATGTCATGTATCTTGGAAGCAGAGCCTCTTGAACCAAGGAAATGTCTTAGTGCTGCTAGATCACTGTGTGTGTGTCTCTCTCCACCATAATTGAAGATAACAAAAATATAAAATTAAATTCAATTAAAAAATAATACACAAATAATGACTGGCCTATAAGGCATTGAGCAGTCTTGCAATGCAGTTCCTGAGCAAATGTTTGTTTTTTATAATCTGCCTTACCTACTTTGATTAAAAGGTGAATCTGTTGGTACTTGGTGAAGGCTATGCAGGCCCCAGAGCTTTCTCTTACAAAGCAAAGTTTAAAAATCTCAAATCTTAAATCTTGGCTGAAAAAACATTTGTTCAGTCAAGCCTTTTGTGAATAGTTTTTTCTGAAGTGAAGGAGTTATTAGATTGCTCTGTTATCAGGTACAGTATCTGAACATTACAAGTGGAAAAATGGTGGAAATCAATGCACCCTGAAATCAATGCTCAGTTAGTGTCCACCATTTTTCCACTTGTAATGTCATAGGTGAACATCTTTAATGCATATTCTCTTGACATGTAGATAGATTAGGCAGATAGTTTGATGGACGGAAGTACAAACAGGCAAATGGGTAAATCGATAGAAAGCTATACAAACTGAAGTAAATTATGTAATGACACTATTATTAGATATAACTATTACTATTATTAGATATAACTATTAATCTTTATATTATTCTTTATAATAACCTTTTTGTTCTATGTTTATGTTCTGTAAAGTCAATTGTAAAAAGCGCTATACAAATAAACTTGAATTGAATTGAATAACAAAGCTGAAGTTTTTTGGTTTATTTATTTGGTTTATATATACAAAGTTTTTTGGTTTATTTATTTTATATATATATATATATATATATATATATATATATATATATATATATATATATATATATATATATATATATATATATATTGAGAAGCATACAAATTTAAACTTTTCTCGTTCTTACCTCCATTGGGTAAATGATAGTTTGAGCAGTGGCTCCAGCCAACGAACCAGCAACAAACCTCTCCTGAACCCTCAGTGTTCCCCCTTCTTTGGAGCCTCGCATTAGCCACTTTATCTACAGGATTTTACATGACAGGTAAAAGGATGCTTACAAATTTATAATTTTGTCAATGTATAAATATGTAAAACTGCAGAACATCAACTTTTTTTTTTCTTTTTTGCAATGCAAGTGTTATATGTAATGAAATAGAGAAGGAGCTGAAAAAAGGATCACTGTACTGGAATGACAGCAAATGGACACTGTATTACCAATAATTCCACTGACCACTTGCCAAAATGATGGTTATATATTGACCAGCTTCAGTTACTAAACATGATATTTTCATATTGGTTACACAATAATCAATAATCCTGTAGCACTGTCAGAAAAAGAGCATCATTTTTGACATTTCTGAATCGCAGGAAATCAGGTGTTGGCATGAGCATAGGAGAATGAAAATGAGTGATTTGAATACAATGAACTCAAATGTACATTTACTCCGGCTCTTAAAGCAAAACAAAGCATTTAACATTTAGATTTATCTCTATTTTCCTTTGCACACACTTTTCTATTGCCTGTTTGTCTTGGTAGCAACTTCAATTCTACAGTCAGTATAGCCACTTGGCTTGGGCACCACCGTTTGACAATCATTGATAGTGCAACATGCAACTATAAATGACAGTTTAGCACACTGTGGTTTACATGCTAAGCAGCAACGGGTCTGTACCAAAACTCCAGTGCTCTAGTTACAGAGTAGTTCTGTCACCATCACAAAATCTAACATACTGTAGATAACCATGGAAGCTGGCAAAAGAGCAAGAGGCAAAGTTGTATATGCACACACAAAAAAATAAAGCACACATTCACTGTGATGTGTCCTACTTGTTCATATGCCATAAACTTGATTGCAGACTCAGGAGCAATTTTGACAACATTTATGCCATTGCCCCTCCATAAGGACATGACACCCCCCTCCTGCACCATTCGCTGCAGTCCACACCACAGACTCAAACCTGCTGATCCATGAACCTGCAGCAACAAGAAAACACTATTAAACAAAAATCCTTCACAAAATAAAGGAGAAGGTGCTGAAAGGATTTTGACAAAATAATCTTTACTTTACAAAAATATTGTGCCTGTATAATGGAATAGTTCATTGTTCATTGTCTGAAAAATTACTATTATTGACAAGCTATCCAGCTAGCATAATTCACTTAAACATAAGTAGATTAGAGTATGTATAGTGGGGTAATATATGTTCATCACATTTTATTATTGGTAAACTTGCCAAATCAACAGGAAGAAATAACTTTGACAAATGTTCTGCCTTTACCTGTAAAAAAACTTTAAGTCTGTCTAGCGGAGCAGTTCCAGTTCTGGACACAGCTCCTGCAATCGCGCCTGCAACTAGTTGCCTCCAGACCAACCCTGCCCTGTGCTCGCGTTCAGAAAATTCATCCGGCACTGTCAGGTGTTCTCCTATATCAAGCATCTACAGCAACAGGTATCAAAGTATTTTTTTTTTTTTTGTCAAAAAGGTGAACACAACAAATGAGCTTTCACTTTTGAGAAACTAACCAAAGAGTGCTTCCAAAAGTGAGCAATTTCCTCCATGTTGTGGAATGGATTGAACAGGAAATGGTCTCGCCATTCATTCCAGTTGATGGTCATTGTGCCATCTCTGTCCATGCTGAAAACAAACAAACAAAAAAAGATTTTACAAAAGAAATCAAACTAAAGATTATAATTAATCAGAAGACTGAATTTGTGGGCCTTTTCCGAAGCACAAACCTTTGCAGTATCCTGGAGGCCTGCTCAATCGATACTTTAACACCCAGACTTCGCAAAGACTGCTGGATTTCCCCTACATCTATATGACCTAAATAATAATAAAGCACATCATTATCTTCATCTTTGTTAGACATCAACTATTATATAAAGAATAGCACAATGTATCAATGAGTTACTGCTCCTGGATGCATATTAAGAGAACATACACAAGATTCACTCATTTGTTGATTGTATAGTACTTTCCTCTGGGAGCATCTAGTCTACTTTTTAAAAAAATAGTCTTTTCTGCTTCTTTTATCAAAATGATCATATAAAGTATTATTATCAGAATACAACATATCTTTTGATTACTGACACTGACTATGTGCTTTTTCATTCATTTCAGAGCTTTTAGATTTGGAAAGTGTCACAAATCAGCTTTACATTACTCAGGGAAAATACACACAGACAGTAAATATGATTAATGGTTGATGTTTTATGTTGTTTGTTTTCCTTTGTGTGAACAGCACACAAACCATCATTGTTGTTGTCCAAACTGTGGAACATGAGTCTGAGCTCTTTCTCGTGGGTGCGCAAGTACTCTGTGAATTCCTCAAAGTCAAGCTGTCCATCATGATTGGTATCACTGACACGCACTATCTGCAAGAATGAGAGGCATCGGTCAGGGAGAAGTGAGATGTAAGGGAGAGGAAGAAGAAAGAAGCTGGGGTGAAGGAGGAAGAAACAGGATTAAATTGCACAAGTGAGACAGGAATGGTGATTTGTAAAGGACATGAAGAGGTTAAGGAAGATCATAGTGAAATATTTTGATAACAGTTATTTGAAAATATCAGCATACTTATATAATGTAGTTAATTATGTTTAAACTGGAATTTATTTTTGTTTGGAAGCTTCATTATTTTGACATTTTAATATGTATGAGATTTAATCGAATCAACAGAAATTCATCAACAGAAATTTACCAGGCACCAGAATGGAAAAGATTGATGCCATAACTTAGCATTTATCCATTATTTCAAGAAACAATTAAATGCAAATGAAATCCATAATACATTTCATTTTATCAGTTGTCATAATATTTATTATAAGTAGGTTGTTTCACAATTGTATGTATGACGGTGGAAAAGTATGTAAAATTGGCACAGCTGGGACTACAATATGTAGCTATGCTTTGAGGCCTTGCAGCAGTAACCCAAGCACAATGTGGACTAGTGTTAATCTCTCCTCTTGCATTACAGGACATGATTAGCACAGTCATAGCCTAAGTGCATGGCCACACAATGCTGGCACACAACAACACCATTCCTATCAGAGGGAAAAGAGTCTCCAAAAGACGTTTTGTAGTTTTTCAGTTTTCATAGGACAGGCTCCTGGTGATGAAGGAATAAATATAAATAATATGTTTATATACCTTTTATGTTATATTCCCACGTGTGTTTGTTTCCACTGTGGTTTCCAAGTGACCCACATGGCTTGGCAGTCCTCTGCTTAGTTGCATAACCACAGTTATATATGTAACCTACTGTTCTTCTTCCTCCTTGACGACTACCCCCATTGGTTTACAGTGGAATTAGTGAAGGTCATGTACTCGAGTTGTTTCAAGCGTTTGCAGCATGTCCTGATGCACCTCAAAAATTATTTAGATACCATACTGTGGCAAGTTGAGTTGTGGTGGGCTGAGCAAAAATTTTGTTTGTAAATGCTTTCATTATGCAAGGTCAGTGTGTGGGTCTGTGAAAGCTGGAGTCTGGAGCCAACATACAAAGTGCCAGATAGTACTCAAGGGGATATACCTCAGACCTTCCAACACTGGATTTATGCAGTGTTTGTACTTTCAAATCCATGCTTTGGGAAGGGGCACAGGGGGTTTGAAAGTGAAATGTATTCACAGGTACATACACACTTATCCTATGGTACCTTACAATCACAATTATTCACAATCTTTCCAAACCAGTAATCTAGGCAACAGATAGGTTTCCAGGTCTGGGTTTCAGGAGTTTGCGACAGATTTAAATCTTGGTGGGTCACACCATAATCACTTCTAGGTATGATACTATGAGAATCAATGAACCAGTTTTTGGTACCAAAAAGTCTAAAACTATCAAAAGCAGGGTACCTTAAATTAGAGAAAACACTAGCCCTGTCAATACTCTGCCCGGACTTTGGCCATGTGCCTTTTGTTTATGTTCTTTGTTCAGGTGTCTGCTCCGCCCTTGTCTTTTCCTCCCCGCCTCTGCACACCTGTCCTTCATGTCTGTTAATTATTTCTATTATTTAGTTGAGCCACGTTGCCTTGTGCAGCGCGGAATCCTCTGTTGTCCTTGTCTGCTGTTGTCTTTGTCTGGTTCGTCTTTGTCCTGTTTCGTGTTTTTTAAGTTAATAAATCCTGTTTCTGTTAAGCTGTCCTGCATTTGGGTCTGTTTTTACCCCCGCGTTCGTGACAAGCCCTTTGGTGATGTGCATCTTGTTGTAGATGTCATCTAGTGAATCTGGTGGCCATCCCAATCTGCTGTACATTTGCTAACGCCTTTCGGTGAAGAGGTCACTAGTCAGCACTAATCAGCACTCTGATACACGTTATTGCAATAAAATAAATTTTAAAAAAGTAATCTTTTAGCTGTTAAATGTCATAATGTCTCCATATTATACGCAGAGGGAGTTCTCTATTCTGTGCATTGTTCATGTCCCACCTTCCATAAATGAAAATAGACTCCATCCGCACATATATTGTCATATACATCTTTGACATATATATGTCAAAGATGCCTTCAGCAACAAAGTATCATAACCTGGTGCCTGTAACACTCCTGTATAAGCCCATGGTACAGCAGCAACCAGTGAAAACAGGAAAGTGAGAAAGTGGTCTCCTGAGGCAGTTGAATCACTGAAGGGATGCTTTGATTTTACAGAGTAGAATGTGCTCTATTTTCCACATGGTGAGGTCTGGTGACAGACTATATGAACTTCTGTGTAGACAATGTCATACTCTCTAAAACTGTATACTGCTTCCCCAGTAATAAACCTTGGATCAGTTGAGAACAGAAAACGCTCTATCTAACTTGCCTCCAGTACCTCTCATCTCTGGACAACAGCAACTCGTTCAATCAGCAGTTCTCTTACCCCGTACACTCTTCATCTCTACTCACATCTCTACTCTTCAACTGCCATTACTTCACACACCTTGTACCCCATTTCCACCAAAAAGAACCGGGTGCTGGTTCAGAGCTAGTACTGATGCTGGTTCAAAGTTGGTTCCACTGGCGAACCTTCTAAGAACATTGGACAAAGACCCACACAACCCTCCCCCTAACTGACAGACCAGAGTTTGTAAGATTCCATGGCTGTGTCAGATATAGCTATGTGCAGCACTGGGGCCCTAAAAGGACTGTACGGATTCTCTTCCTTTTTAACCTGTACACCTCAGACTTTTATGTCCTGTTATGTTCAGAAATTGTCCGATGACATGGCTATAGTGGAGTGTATCAGAGCTGGGCAGGAAAATGAGTACAGGTGCTTGGTGCAGACTTTGTGTGGTGTGAACTTTGCTGAGAGAAACTTTCTGGAACTAAACATCAGTAAGACTTGGTTGGTAAACATCAGTAAGAGTTGGTGGTGGGCTTCAAGAGGTCCATGTCCCACCTATCATCTGTCAGCATTGATGGAGAGGATGTGGAGGTTGTGATCTGGGTAAAAAGTCAAAAGTCATCTCTACTTTTTGAGATTGTGGCCCTCTGATGTGTGCGCATCACTCCTGTAGGATTTCTACCAGTCAGCTGCATACAGTGCACACTTCTATGCTGTTGTGTGCTGGGGAAATTGTAATGGAGCAAAGGCCGAAAAGAAACACAACAAACTGAATTGGAGGGCCAGCTTTGATACTGGAGTCTAGCTGGATCCATTGGAGGTAAAAATGCTAGTTGTCATGGACAGCAACTGATTTATCAAGACAGAACCAGGTCTAGAGCATCGATTATTATTATTATTATTATTAATATTATTATTATTATTATTATTATTATTATTATTATTTGTATTAAATTGTTAAATTGTTAAATTGTTAAAGAGCTAAACTGAGGTGAACTGAGCTGCTAAATGCTAACAGAATGTTGAATTTTTTATTTTTACCCACTGTATCCTTGAGCTGAGTACTGTCACATGTGAAAAAGGCTGTTTACATGCAATCTGTTGCCTCACATATTTAGTTTGTGTTTTAGACAGAAGGAGATAATCATCGAGCTAGAGTGGCCTCACCAGGTATCAGCAGCAGATGGTGCAAAATGTTTTCACCAATGCCATTTGAACCATTCAAGCATGTCATGCCATTTGAACCAACCAAACAGCATGCTGCAAATCATTTGGGTTGATAAACACAGCTTCTCATCTCTGTTTATTAACCCAAATGATTTGCAGCTTGCTGTTTGTAGGAATCACATAGCCTGAATTGCTGCCTCTATGATTAATGTTCCCATTGCATATTTTAGTGTTAGCTTTATGTCCTTGTGCGCTATCAACAACTATACCACGGCATTAGACCAGTCTTTCTAAATAAGGAATTAATATCAAGCCTAATGATTTTTAAAACTGCCATTGCAGCCATTACGCATGTTCTTTTTGAATGATTACGCATGATCTTTATCCCTGTTCAATTATTGCATTTTTAAAGGAGAAAGTACCTATGTATATTTCAGATAATTATGGAAATTATATAATAAATGTAATTGTGTATTTTGTAATTGTGATGTTCCTAACATAGTGGAAGGTATATTAAACTTCTGCTAGTCAACATGTCTTATATCAGTTTTCTTATGTCAGCTGTGCACGTAGCATGAAGGCTTCAACAGCCATCGTAAATGAGGACGCTAGTCTCCATAACATAGACACAGATCCCAAGACTATGGCTTCAGTATGTTGTTTTATCAGATCACAGCTTAAATTCACTCTTAACCATAAGTAACTGTATCCAAAGCCGGTGTACTAAGCTCACCTGAGCTGTATACATAATAGTATTGCTCGTGCAATAGTATTGTAAAGGAGCTTACCATTTTCCTGAATAGTGGGATCTGCAGTCATACCTGTTGCGCACTTCACTCTGCAGCATCAGAGGAATGTAATGGATATCCAACAGTATTTCCAGCAGTGTTATGCACACTTTGCATGATGTTATCAGCACTGAGCTGTAGGTATGCTCTGCAAGTGCTTGTCTAACGTCAGGTCCCCAAAAATTTGGTCATTAATTATGTCTATCATTTGATTTCATTTTGGGTAGGTAGATGAAACGGTTCACCATCCTGACCTGAAATACAGGAAACTTGGCAAACTTTGGGAAATTGGGGAAATTTACAATTTGTGATAAATTATGGACTTAGATTTATAGAGCCCACACTTCTACAAACCAAATCAAACACTAGGAAACGTGTATTCTAATTACACACTTATCCGTGGAAAAATACAATCAAATACTAGAGTATCACTAGCTACTGTACATTAACACATCATCAGCTGATGGTGCAGATTTAACAATAAAGGGATTAGACTTATTAGAAAGAAACAGGATTAAAGCGCTATACTCAGCATCATTAAATCCACTTCCTCACCTCCTCAACAACACGGGCATGGGAAAATGGACAAGCATGACGTAGCTAACCACATGAGGTTATGGTCATGAAGTGACAACTTATTATTTGTACTAGTTGCATATTATCCAGGACATGTGTCATAACTGTGATTCTAATTCTAAGAGACAACCCAATTACATCCTTTTTAAAATTTAAATTGGGTCAGATTTGGAAGAACAGCATGTGAAATCCAATTAAAGGCTATCCTTGTTTAAAACTAATCATAAATGCTGAATTGCAAATGTGTGCAAAAACTTAAACAGTGCTGCAAAACTGTTACAAAACATCAATGTTTTTGTCTGGATGATTGTATGCATGTTTTCCCATCTAAATAGTTGTAAATGTTGTGTTATATTTCATATATTCTTTTCCATATTATCTTTCACCCAGTGTTACCTCAGTTTACCTCGTTGTTACCTCACTTTCCTTGTGTTTGATTATTATTTACACCTAACTGGCTAATTGTAAAATGAGATCAATTGCATCCGATTACAGAAAGATTTTTTTATATCATATTGTGATTGGTCCATGTTGGGTAAGAAACTGAGCACAAAGCTTTTAAAATCATCACTGTTCTCCACAAATGATGTATTTGAGCTTGATATATGATAATTAAGAGAGAAAATCTTGTTAGGAAGTTGGAGAAGATATTCAAGGGAAGTTGACAGCGTGATAGTAATAGTATTAGGTGAAACTGCAAAGCAGTACATAACCTGAAACCTGAACAGATTCACATCATTAAAACATTAGACAGTAGATCTCTGAATTATTCAGAAATCTACAAGGGTGTTTAGGTTGCAACTTTAGAAGTTCCTTGTGCTCTCTAAAATCCAAAATAGCTTCAGTCTTCGGTCTGGAGTACAATCACATCACAGTCTTAAACAGATCATCTGTAGAACCACCCCTCGACCCAGTTTTCAAATGACGAAGGCAACTATTTTAGTGGATTAATTAATTACTATAAACAGAACTTGACGTCGCTGCAACACACACGCACACACACACACACACCAACACACACACACCTACAGACCAACACACACACCAACACACAAACACACACTGCATTTTGTTCTACCAGAAACTAGTAGTAAATGTGACAAATTGTAAAATCATTGCTGTCTTTAATTCTCTTAGTTTGTTATGTTAAAAGTCTGCGCGTGTCTCACCTCGTCCACGTCACTACGGACGACCCCCCACGCCGCGAGACCGCTCCGAAGTTCGTTCATATTGATCCTGCCGTCTTTATCCACATCGAGCTGGTGGAACAGTTCAGCCCATCGTTTCTCCCGCTCAGCTTCTAAAGCGCCGTTTTCTTGACAGCAAGCCTGTGTCCAACCAAAAGGAAGCCGAACCCTCACTTCTCCCATGTCAAACACTGAGTTTTCCCAAAGTAGTAGGTTTTTATTTTAATCGCACTAATCCCTCCTGGCGCACTTTATCTAACAGTCGCTGTTGTCTCACCAAAATGACTTCACCATCGATCTCCCTCTCACCTGTATTCCTGAGAAGTGCGATAACTACAAGCTCCAGGAGAAAAGCGACTGAACAAATCCGTAGCACAGCTCCGTTAATTCCGCTCCGACTCCAAGCGCTTTAATCCCGCGGTCACTACAGTGTGCACTTCATGTCTGTCTGGAATATTAATCCCTGTATCAATTGCATTGCTTCTTTGCAGCGATGGCGAAATCCATGATTTGTTCCAAGGACATGTTCCGGTCGGTGCTGCTCGTGAGTAGCTGCATCCTGAGATCCACTCAGTTTACCGCATAATGATGTGCTGCAGCAGTCTCACAACCGACTCCTATTATTCATTACACTTTATTTAACTAAGCAACCGACGTTTGCTGAATCAGTTGAATCTGGTTTTTCTCACCTCCCTCCAATCTGCATCCTCTGTCTTGCGCAGTGGACTGTACACTAACTGACAGTCGAGACAAAAGTAACATCAAATAAGGTTTATTAATTTCCAAAAACACAAAGATTTTATTACTTTTAAGTAATAAAATTCAGTCAGGCTAAAAAAACCTAAAGACATTCATTCATTCATTCATTCATTCATTCATCTTCTACCGCTTATCCGAACAACCTCGGGTCACGGGGAGCCGATGATCTCAGGCGTCATCGGGCATCAACCTAAAGACAAACTTTTAGAAAGTGCTGATCACAAGTGGTGATGTCCAAGAACATAAAGCCAAATGTGAACACAGGAAAAACATTTGAACGTTATTTTTAGTTGTGTCATCTAACACATTCTTTTATTTTTGGGTTAAATATAAATCCATTATGTGTTTCAGGTAATAATGATTCAGTGCCATTGAATAATGATTTAATCCCCAAAGGTCACTATTTGTCCCTTTATCCAGACTTCTACACTACTACTGTACCATTCTCTGTTGCTATGCTGGTACCCTGAAGTCTACATCCTTTATTTTTTTTTTAACAATTTACCTTTCTGTAAGAACATGGATTAGACATTATAGTAGGGGACATAAGTGTCACACAAATGAGGATGGGTTCCCTTCTGAGTCTGGTTCCTCTCAAGGTTTCTTCCTCATATCATCTCAGGGAGTTTTTCCTTGCTACCGTCGCCTCCGGCTTGATCATTAGGGATAGGGGTAGATGTATAGTATAATAAATTTTAAGTTAATCTTTCTGTAATTTAATTTTAAACTTTAATTGTATATATTCACTTTTTTATTTTTCTTCTTATTTTCTTCTTCTTCTTCTTCTTCTTCTTCTTCTTGCTTATTATTATTATTATTATTATTAGGGCCTGAGCACCGAATGGTGCGAAGCCCTATTGTTTTTCCTCGGGAGTATTATTAGGGCCTGAGCACCGAATGGTGCGAAGCCCTATTGTTTTTCCTCGGGAGTATTATTTTTTTTTTTTTTTTTTTTTTTTTTTTTTTTTTTTTTTTTTTTTTTCCCACACATTGGCCAATTGGGGTCCCTTAACATGCTCGAAAACTCTTGAAATTTGGCACACACGTCAGAGTCGCGCGACACTAGGATTGGACAAAGGTTGGAATACGGGCGTGGCAGGGGGGCTCTGTAGCGCCCCCTGTAATGCAAAAACAAACATTGGTGCACAGATCGGGCAATTATGTACGCACATGTACGAGAGTTGGTACGCATATAGATCTCATCGACCCGAACAACTTTCGCGCTCTAAACTATGAGCTCCGCCCAACAGGAAGTCGGCCATTTTGGATTGTTTTATAAGTGCATGCGGTGAACTTTTAAATACTCCTCCTAGGGAATTCATGCGATTGACATCAAACGTTGTGAACATGATGCCAAGACATTGCACTTGCTAAATTGCGAAGGGATTTTTGATATCTCGAACGGTGCTGCCATGGCGAGGCGACAAAATTATGGCGAATTCAGAGAAACAGGAAGTGTCTAATATCTAAAGCAAAAAATGTCTTATTGGGATGACACGCGGTGTGTATGTTCGGCCAAGGATTCCGATCGCATCGATGTGCCTATTGTGAATCTCGGACATAGCGCCACCAACAGGCGCCAGGAAGTGTGTCAGTCACAACAGTTGCATGTGGTGAACTTTTAAATACTCCTCCTAGGGAATTCATGCGATTGACACCAAAAGTGGTGAACATGATACCGAGACATTGCACTTGCTAAATTGCGAAGGGATTTTTGATATCTCGAACGGTGCTGCCATGGCGAGGCGACAAAGTTATGGCGAATTCAGAGAAACAGAAAGTGTCTAATATCTAAAGCAAAAAATGTCTTATTGTGATGACACGCGGTGTGTATGTTCGGCCAAGGATTCCGATCGCATCGATGTGCTTATTGTGAGTCCCGGGTATAGCGCCACCAACAGGCCCCAGGAAGTGTGTCAGTCACAAAGGTGGATTTTTTGTCAGCTTCATGCGGTAAACTTTTAAATACTCCTCCTAGGGGATTCATGCAATTGAGACCAGACTTGGCCAACATGGTGCAGAGATATTGCAGATGCGAAATTGCGAACGGATTTTTGATATCTCAAACACTGTTCTCATGGTAACGTGTCAAACTTTACTTTCTTTTTCAGGCATATTTAAGTCTTTTGGCGTGCTTAGATTAACTTGAAATTTGACACATACATCACATTTGTCGGCTGTTAAGTGTGGACAAAAAGGTCAGACAAAGGTGTGTCTCTTAAGTGGCTCACTAGCGCCCCCGTTTGTCTAAAATGTGGGGTTTCATTTACCTACAGTCCCCAAATGGGTCAGTAACAACATAAAATAGTCCACTGATATTTACCCACTTGATGCACTTGCCCACCGTGCATTGTTTTCTGGAAGGCACCGTATAGCGATGAACAAACGTGCGAAGGCCCGTCATCGCTGCTTGCAGCTATATTTTTTTTTATTTTTTTTATTTTTTTTATTTTTTTTTTTTTTTTTTCCCACACATTGGCCAATTGGGGTCCCTTAACATGCTCGAAAACTCTTGAAATTTGGCACACACGTCAGAGTCGCGCGACACTAGGATTGGACAAAGGTTGGAATACGGGCGTGGCAGGGGGGCTCTGTAGCGCCCCCTGTAATGCAAAAACAAACATTGGTGCACAGATCGGGCAATTATGTACGCACATGTACGAGAGTTGGTACGCATATAGATCTCATCGACCCGAACAACTTTCGCGCTCTAAACTATGAGCTCCGCCCAACAGGAAGTCGGCCATTTTGGATTGTTTTATAAGTGCATGCGGTGAACTTTTAAATACTCCTCCTAGGGAATTCATGCGATTGACATCAAACGTTGTGAACATGATGCCAAGACATTGCACTTGCTAAATTGCGAAGGGATTTTTGATATCTCGAACGGTGCTGCCATGGCGAGGCGACAAAGTTATGGCGAATTCAGAGAAACAGGAAGTGTCTAATATCTAAAGCAAAAAATGTCTTATTGGGATGACACGCGGTGTGTATGTTCGGCCAAGGATTCCGATCGCATCGATGTGCTTATTGTGAATTTCGGACATAGCGCCACCAACAGGCGCCAGGAAGTGTGTCAGTCACAACAGTTGCATGTGGTGAACTTTTAAATACTCCTCCTAGGGAATTCATGCGATTGACACCAAAAGTGGTGAACATGATGCCAAGACATTGCACTTGCTAAATTGCGAAGGGATTTTTGATATCTCGAACGGTGCTGCCATGGCGAGGCGACAAAGTTATGGCGAATTCAGAGAAACAGAAAGTGTCTAATATCTAAAGCAAAAAATGTCTTATTGTGATGACACGCGGTGTGTATGTTCGGCCAAGGATTCCGATCGCATCGATGTGCTTATTGTGAGTCCCGGGTATAGCGCCACCAACAGGCCCCAGGAAGTGTGTCAGTCACAAAGGTGGATTTTTTCACAGTTGCATGCAATGAACTTTTAAATACTCCTCCTAGAGGATTCATGCGATTGACACCAAAAGTGGTGAACATGATGCCGAGACATTGCACTTGCTAAATTGCGAAGTGAGTTTCGATATCTCGAACGGTGCTGCCATGGCGAGGCGACAAAATTATGGCGAATTCAGAGAAACAGAAAGTGTCTAATATCTAAAGCAAAAAATGTCTTATTGTGATGACACGCGGTGTGTATGTTCGGCCAAGGATTCCGATCGCATCTATGTGCTTATTGTGAGTCCCAGGTATAGCGCCACCAACAGGCCCCAGGAAGTGTGTCAGTCACAAAGGTGGATTTTTTGTCAGCTTCATGCAGTAAACTTTTAAATACTCCTCCTAGGGGATTCATGCAATTGAGACCAGACTTGGCCAACATGGTGCAGAGATATTGCAGATGCGAAATTGCGAACGGATTTTTGATATCTCAAACACTGTTCTCATGGTAACGTGTCAAACTTTACTTTCTTTTTCAGGCATATTTAAGTCTTTTGGCGTGCTTAGATTAACTTGAAATTTGACACATACATCACATTTGTCGGCTGTTAAGTGTGGACAAAAAGGTCAGACAAAGGTGTGTCTCTTAAGTGGCTCACTAGCGCCCCCGTTTGTCTAAAATGTGGGGTTTCATTTACCTACAGTCCCCAAATGGGTCAGTAACAACATAAAATAGTCCACTGATATTTACCCACTTGATGCACTTGCCCACCGTGCATTGTTTTCTGGAAGGCACCGTATAGCGATGAACAAACGTGCGAAGGCCCGTCATCGCTGCTTGCAGCTATATATTTTTTTTTTTTTTTATTTTTTTTTATTTTTTTTTTTTATTTTTTTTTTTTCCCCACACATTGGCCAATTGGGGTCCCTTAACATGCTCGAAAACTCTTGAAATTTGGCACACACGTCAGAGTCGCGCGACACTAGGATTGGACAAAGGTTGGAATACGGGCGTGGCAGGGGGGCTCTGTAGCGCCCCCTGTAATGCAAAAACAAACATTGGTGCACAGATCGGGCAATTATGTACGCACATGTACGAGAGTTGGTACGCATATAGATCTCATCGACCCGAACAACTTTCGCGCTCTAAACTATGAGCTCCGCCCAACAGGAAGTCGGCCATTTTGGATTGTTTTATAAGTGCATGCGGTGAACTTTTAAATACTCCTCCTAGGGAATTCATGCGATTGACATCAAACGTTGTGAACATGATGCCAAGACATTGCACTTGCTAAATTGCGAAGGGATTTTTGATATCTCGAACGGTGCTGCCA
Source organism: Tachysurus vachellii (assembly GCF_030014155.1). NCBI lineage: Eukaryota > Metazoa > Chordata > Actinopteri > Siluriformes > Bagridae > Tachysurus > Tachysurus vachellii. Next base: position 15,807,465 of record NC_083477.1, read on the forward strand.
TGGCGAGGCGACAAAATTATGGCGAATTCAGAGAAACAGGAAGTGTCTAATATCTAAAGCAAAAAATGTCTTATTGGGATGACACGCGGTGTGTATGTTCGGCCAAGGATTCCGATCGCATCGATGTGCCTATTGTGAATCTCGGACATAGCGCCACCAACAGGCGCCAGGAAGTGTGTCAGTCACAACAGTTGCATGTGGTGAACTTTTAAATACTCCTCCTAGGGAATTCATGCGATTGACACCAAAAGTGGTGAACATGATGCCAAGACATTGCACTTGCTAAATTGCGAAGGGATTTTTGATATCTCGAACGGTGCTGCCATGGCGAGGCGACAAAGTTATGGCGAATTCAGAGAAACAGAAAGTGTCTAATATCTAAAGCAAAAAATGTCTTATTGTGATGACACGCGGTGTGTATGTTCGGCCAAGGATTCCGATCGCATCGATGTGCTTATTGTGAGTCCCGGGTATAGCGCCACCAACAGGCCCCAGGAAGTGTGTCAGTCACAAAGGTGGATTTTTTCACAGTTGCATGCAATGAACTTTTAAATACTCCTCCTAGAGGATTCATGCGATTGACACCAAAAGTGGTGAACATGATGCCGAGACATTGCACTTGCTAAATTGCGAAGTGAGTTTCGATATCTCGAACGGTGCTGCCATGGCGAGGCGACAAAATTATGGCGAATTCAGAGAAACAGAAAGTGTCTAATATCTAAAGCAAAAAATGTCTTATTGTGATGACACGCGGTGTGTATGTTCGGCCAAGGATTCCGATCGCATCTATGTGCTTATTGTGAGTCCCAGGTATAGCGCCACCAACAGGCCCCAGGAAGTGTGTCAGTCACAAAGGTGGATTTTTTGTCAGCTTCATGCAGTAAACTTTTAAATACTCCTCCTAGGGGATTCATGCAATTGAGACCAGACTTGGCCAACATGGTGCAGAGATATTGCAGATGCGAAATTGCGAACGGATTTTTGATATCTCAAACACTGTTCTCATGGTAACGTGTCAAACTTTACTTTCTTTTTCAGGCATATTTAAGTCTTTTGGCGTGCTTAGATTAACTTGAAATTTGACACATACATCACATTTGTCGGCTGTTAAGTGTGGACAAAAAGGTCAGACAAAGGTGTGTCTCTTAAGTGGCTCACTAGCGCCCCCGTTTGTCTAAAATGTGGGGTTTCATTTACCTACAGTCCCCAAATGGGTCAGTAACAACATAAAATAGTCCACTGATATTTACCCACTTGATGCACTTGCCCACCGTGCATTGTTTTCTGGAAGGCACCGTATAGCGATGAACAAACGTGCGAAGGCCCGTCATCGCTGCTTGCAGCTATATTTATTATTATTATTATTATTATTATTATTATTATTATTATTATTATTATTTCTTTTTCTCTCTCTTCTGTTTCCATACTTCTGTAAAGCTGCTTTGAGACAATGGGAAATTGTTAAAAGCGCTATACAAATAAATTGAATTAAATTGAATCGACATTCAGCACAAATGGAATATGGGACTCCTTTTGTTTTCAGAGAAACTTCACTCACTGATGATATCAGTAAACTGATACATGATAAAAGAAGCAACAAATGCATAATATTATGTGGGAAGTACAAAGTCTGGAATGTAAATCTTCTGTAAGGAATTTAATACAAATCAGAAATATTTCTCTATACAGTTCTGAAAGAGTAATGACTTATAACCTTAAATCATTACTCACCCAGAAGAAGATGGGTTCCCTTTTAAGTCTGGTTCCACTCAAGGTTTCTTCCTCCTATTGTCATCTCTGGCTTGGCTATTAAAGAGTACAACAATTTCTTTGTGACAATGTCTATTGTTAAAAGAGCTATACAAATAAAATCGAATGTTAAATTCGATTGTTATAGTAAAACAATAATAAAAACATAGGTAAAATAGTTACATTAAAGAGTAAATCTTTACTTATGGAATAGATACACTTGAGGGCACCATCAGTAACATGGAAAGGTATATTTTAGTACTAAGTTTTCAGAGGTCATGAACTCAGCTTTAATATTAGATTGTATCCTATCTCAATTGTAAGCTGTTGTGGTGTATAAATAAACAAAATAGTATAATAGTCCATTGCACTATTTATTATTATTAATAATAACTAATTAATTATTGCACTGCACATGGACTGCACATGGATTAGTAGATGTGACGTAGATCTACTGTGTAGCGATAAAGTACAACTGATTGGAAACAAACGAATCAGCACTTGTGGCATTGGACAAGATTAGAAGGGGAGGCAGTAAGACTGAGAATATGAAACTCCACTGAACCAGAAGATGAACCAGTGCCTGAACAAATTCTTCTGTGTTATTTCAAATAAAAGTTTTGACTAGTATGCTTTTTACAGTATGCTATAATACAACCAATGCACTGTGCAAGGCAGGTACATCACAGTTTAACCATAAGAGCTTATAATCTTTTGAGAATGTACCTAACTGTGTTATCCACACAGCAGTGGTTTGATTAAGTGCAAATAAAATCATCCTCTTATTATTGAAAAATATATTTTAATACCTGTTCATATTTTAATACCTGTTCTGTAATTTGAAAGCAATAAATGCATATACCATAGTCCATACAAAAGTCCATATACCACCAGTGTAGACTCCATAGACCTGACATGAGACACTTTAGTCAGTTTAGTGTAGTGACACATGACTAAGTGACTAAACCCCAGATATTGCTAATAACTATACAGTGGCCATGAATACAATTTATTTCGATTCATTTTTTAGTGCTTTTGAAAATGTAATTGGTTACAAAGCGGCTTTACAGCAATATATAAATGAATGATGGCAAAGAGAAACTCCCTGAGACAATATGGGGAAGAAACTGAACGAAAAGGGAACCTATCCTCATCTGTGTGACAGCAGATAACTCTCTTTTATAACTATGTACTACATGGTCAAAAAGTTTATTTGTGTAACCTGAAAATTAATTTTAGTTTTAACATGAACTCCATTTATAAACTGTTTACTGATGGAGACTTGAGTGCAAAACTGTTTGTGGAAATTGCAGACCTATGCCCTCTTCATGAAGCTGCATTATTCACAGCAATCTTATGTACAGTATCTGACAGAAGTGAATACAAACCTCACATTTTTCAAAATATTTTATTATAGCTTTTCATGTGACAATACTGAAGAAATGACACTTCGCAACAAAGTAAAGTAGTGAGCTTACAGCTGACGAGACCAAGATAAACTTATCTGGTTCCGATGGTGTCAAGCTTGTGTGGAGGCAACCAGATGAGGTGTACAAAGACAAGTGTTCTGCCTACAGTCAAGCACGGTGGTGGGAGTGTCATGGTCTGGGGCTGCATGAGTGCTGCCGGCACTGGGGAGCTTCAGTTCATTTAGGGAACCATGAATGCCAACATGTACTGTGACATACTGAAGCAGAGCATGATCCCCTCCCTTCTGAGACTGGGCCACAGGGCAGTATTCCAACATGATAATGATCCAAAACACACCTCCAAGAAGACCTCTGTCTTGTTAAAGAAGCTGAGGGTAAAAGTGATGGACTGGCCAAGCATGTCTCCAGACCTAAACCCTATTGAGCATCTGTGGGGCATCCTGAAACAGAAGGTGGAGGAGCGCAAGGTCTCTAACATCCACAAGCTCCATGATGTCGTAATTGAGGAGTGGAAGAGGACTCCAGTGGCAACCTGTGATGCTCTGGTGAACTCCATGCACAGGAGGGTTAAGGCAATGCTGTAAAATAATGGTGGCCACACAAAAGTTTGACACTTTGGGCCCAATATTTCATTTAGGGGTGTACTCACTTTTGTGGCCAGCGGTTTAGACATTAATGGCTGTGTGCTGAGTTATTTTGAGGGTACAGCCAATTTACACTGTTATACAAGCTGTACACTCACTACTTTACATTGCAGCAAAGTGTCATTTCTTCAGTGTTGTCACATGAAAAGGTATAATAAAATATTGACAAAAATGTGAGGGGTGTACTCACTTCTGTTACTGTATGGATACTGTACTGTATCTCTTTAGACTGTCCATGTAGGGACATCCTTTGATTTCTTACTTATTTCTATTTTATTTTTTTCTTATTTATTTATTTCAATTCAATTTATGACTTTTAACAATGGACATTGTTGTAAGCAACTTTACAGGAATATAAAAATTCAGAACAGAAATAATAACATTTTAATTTCAATTTTAAATTTATATTTAATCCTAATGAGCAAGCCAGAAACAAAATTGGCAATGGAAAACTCCCTGAGACAATATTAGGATCAAAACTTTAGAGGTGCTAGTCTTAAATGGGAACCAATCCTCATCTGGGTGGCATCTAGTGTTTATTTTTATTTATACAATACATTTATTAATTTAGTTTTTCACATACCTTGTCCTCATTTCTTTTCTTTAATAATTAAGTTCCATGTTTGCCTGACTTGCTTGCTAAAGTCATTGATTCCTAGATATTCAAAATAAAATATTTTGGAGGCAAAATGGAGACATTCAGATATCTAGATATCTGTATTTTACAAATTCTGCTATCCTGTATCCTCACTTATCTGTCTAAACCTTATATAAACAATTTTATGAGGCTTATTATATTGGATATACAAAGAATCTTAAAATAGCATGTTTAAAAGCTGATGTGGTGTCTGAAATGAGGACAGCACAATGTGAATGGCAGTGCATCAATAGCACTGCTGCTACTGCAGCTCTGTTAATTTATCACTCAGGCAACACACAGCAATACACCGCTCTAAAATATAGTTACTCCAATCAAATATGCAATGGGCCATAGAATGGGTCGTGGCTAGGTTTCTAAGTGTACTTCCAATCACTCAAAGGGCTGATAAAAGCCCAAAAGAATAGGTATCGAGAGGGTGCCAAGAATGTTCAGATACTTGTACTTAGTTTTTGGCATGTTGCAGAAGACTGTGTGTGGATTTCGTTAGTGTTATATTCATTGTATGATTGATTGTACCACCTGAAGTTGACAACAGAAAGAAAAGAGAAGCTTAAGAAGCCATTCGAGAACAATAGCAGTTTTGTGGTGGATTTTATCTGGGGTTGGAAAACATTCACACTAACAATATATCCTTTCGTATTTTCTAACACTTGAGTGTTTTTTATTTTATCAGACCTATCTTTTAGCAAATGCCTTAAAATCAATATATAGATATGACCACTTTCTCTAAGAAAGATGAAAATGTTTGCAATTTCTTAAAGAAACATCAGGTATTTACCAATAATATTTCAGATGTTTTGTTATCTCTATTTCTCAACCATTTGTGTTGTCATGGTTACACCATCAGTGCATGTTGAAGATTCTTTGAGGCAGTCCACAGTCAGCATTAATGTGCTAAAATACACAAGTCACAAAGGCATCCCATAGAGCTTTACAGAGGTGGCCAATTGGCAGACATGTCATGTCTTAGACTTTGCTTGATCAAGCTGTGATCAACACAGTGCTTGAACTGCACTTTATAGATTGCCCTTGTTGTTTTTGTGTAAGAGCAGTATTAGTCATGTCATGTTTATTTCTCCTTTACAAAATCAGGTGTCTGCATCATCCCATTAAATATATATAAATATATATATATATATATATATATATATATATATATATATATAAATATATATATATATATAGAGAGAGAGAGAGAGAGAGAGAGAGAGAGAGAGAGAGAGAGAGAGAAGAAGAAGAAGAAGAAGAAGAAGAAGAAGAAGAAATAATTACAATAATAAATAAATGAAAAATAATAATTTAAAAGATAAAATACTATATATCTATCCCTATCCCTAATGGGCAAGCCAGAGGTGACAGCGGCAATGAAAAACTCCCTGAGATGATATGAGGAAGAAACCTTAAGACGAACCAGACTAAGAAGGGAACCCATCCTCATTTGGGTGACTCAAATAATGTAAATGTAAATAATGTCCTTTCTACAACAGTTTATAATATTGCAACCGAGAGCTCCTGAGGAAATGGGTTAGCACAGTCCTAACACTAATTTCCTCTTGTGAAAGTCTTTAAATGATTGCTGATAATGACCAGACCATACAGCTGGCTGACACAACATTCTAAGAAGGCATGACAGTCTCCGGGTGGCTCCCTTCCCCAACAATACCATGAGACACTGGCTGACCATGCAGATCAATCCCTGGCAGAGTGCACACCGGGCAACAAGACTCCAAACAGGGTAGAACATCAGGATTGACGAAGTAGCTCCATAAGGTGAGATGATGAGACTAAGAACTCGGAACGTTGGGACCTCATGAGTGGCATATATAGTTCGACAAAGAGAGAGAGAGAGAGAGAGAGAGAGAGAGAGAGAGAGAGAGAGAGAGAGAGAGAGAGAGAGAGAAAGAGGTAAAAATGTTAGGTATGATTTGGGTGCTAGGTGATGGACAATATAAATAATTTATTACAATGTAAATAATGGGCAAAGTGCAGACTCCAGCAAGACTAGCTATGCCAGCATAACTAAAAGGCTAGAGCAAGAAAGTGACACAGACATGAGGGCTTCCTGGGATGTCAAGCGTCCCACCACTCCACAGTCTGCAAACCTGAGCGACTTGTGAGGATGGTAAGCCGACAACATCCAGACATCCCAGTTCAACAAACTCTCTATGCCCATGAACCCTCCAGATCTGCTTCTTTCCCTAAGAAAAGCTATTCATAAAAAAGATAGACTAAACAAATGTGTTTTTAGCCTGGACTTTAACACTGAGACTGTGTCTGAGTCCCGAACACTAATTGGAAGTCTGTTCAATAACTATGGAGCTCTAAGAAAAGGCTCTGCCCTCTGCTGTAGCCTTTTATACTTGAGTTACTACCAAATAGCCTGCACCTTTTGATTGAAGTTAACCAAAAAAGATCTCTCAGGTACTGTGGTGCGTGACCATTAAGAGCTTTATAGGTTAGTAATAGTATTTTATAATCAATGCAAAACTTGACTGGGACCCAATGCAATGAGGATAAAATAGGGGTAATATGTTCATATCTTCTGGTTCTAGATACGAATCTAGCTGCTGCGTTCTGGACAAACTGGAGCTTGTTTATGCTCCTACTAAAACATCCAGACAGTAAAACATTACAATAATCCAAACTAGAGTTAACAAATGCATGAACTAATGTTTCTGCATCATGTAATGACATCATATTTTTTATCTTAGCAATGTTTCTGAGAGGAAAGAAGGCTACCCTTGTGATTTTATTTATGTGAGTTTCAAATGAGAGACCGGTATCAATAATCACACCAAGGTCTTTTACTGCTGCACATGATGTAATAGAAAGACCGTCCAGAGTTACTCTGTAATCAGAGCTGTCCCTTTAACACCAACAACATGTTCTAGCCTATCAAGGAGAATAGCATGGTCAATGGTATCAAAAGCTGAACTAAGATCAAGCAACACCATCAAACCCTCAATCAATACTGGCCTCTGATCAACCCTGATCAGAGGCCAGTAACAGGTCATTTACAACTTTAGCCAGCGCTGTCTATGTTCTATAATGAGGCCTAAATCCTGACTGATACATTTCATGAATATTATTCTTATGTAGGTATGAGCATAACTGCTGATGCTACAACCTTTTCTAGCATCTTGGAGATAAAGGGTGGGTTAAATATTGGCCTATAGTGGGATAGCTGGCTTGGGTCGAGGTCAGGTTTTTAATCAAAGGAAAAAAGATTTCGGCACATAGCCAGTACTAAGGGAAGAATTTATTATCTTTAGAATGGGTTCTATAGCTACTGGTAGTATCTGTTTAAAGAAACACGTGAGTAGGGGATCCACTATGCAGGTTGATAATTTTGAGGAAAAGTCATTGAAAATATGTCTCTTGAAGGCGATTAAAACAGTTTAAATACTGATCAAAAACAGAAATATTATCTACAGAATTATCTATCAATTTGTTTGGTATTAAATTAATGGTCTGAATTTTCTGCCTGATGTCAATGTTTCCATTGAAATAATTTATGAAATCATTACAGCTACAAATAGATGGTGTGCGCTTTCCTAGTTAATTTTGCTACAGTATTAAAAAAATATTTTGGATTATTTTTATTATCTTCAGTTAGGCTGAAGAGATACACTGATCTAGCAGCACTAAAAAATTGTAGCTATGAAGGCTTTCTCTGCAGGCCGTGTATTCTCCTTCATTGCGCTCAAACCACTTCCCAGGTAATGTTACTTGAATGTAATGATCAAATTTGAACGTTTAGAATTCATGAAACCCTGAAAGCCTACAGAAATCACCCAATCGCAAAGCGGACTGGCTCCGTCTCCATAGCAACGGTTGAGTGACACAAAAAAAAGGAAATTCATGTCCACAAACACGAATCAATAGATTAAATTTCGTGACTATGTCACAAACTGCCTTGAGACTGGGTTGCTATTTCAGAGCATGTAAAGCTGCTTTGCGATACAGCATGTGCAACAACATGTAAATATGTGTTTGGCTGGCTTTCTATGTCTCAGAGGATGCTCTTCGTAAGCCTTTACCCACCTCTTCGTAAACCTTTACCCAAGCTGTGTTACAGGTTTCTCAGACCTTATAAAAAGAATTAAATTGTTTAAATATTATATTTACCCCTCCTTGAACCGCCACCATCCTGCCTTGATGCCCGATGACGCCTGAGATAGGCACAGGCTCCCCGTGACCCGAGGTAGTTCGGATAAGCGGTAGAAGATGAATGAATGAATGAACCGCCACCTTATTGTGGTGGAGGGGTTTGCGTGCCTGAATGATCCTAGGAGCTATGTTGTCTGGGGCTTTTTGCCCCTGGTAGGGTCTCCCAAGGCAAACAGGTCCTGGGTGACGGGCCAGACAAAGAGCGGTTCAAAACCCCATTATGAAGAGAAATATAGCAAGGTCCGTGACGTCGCCCGGTATGGCGCAACCGGGCCCCCACCCTGGAGCCAGGCCCGGGGTTGGGGCTCGCATGCGAGCGCCTGGTGGCCGGGTCTTACCCCATGGGGCCCGGCCAGGCTCATCCCGAAGGAGCGACGTGGGGCCGATCTCCTGTGGGCCCACCACCTGCAGGAGAAACCGGGGCTGGTGCAATGTGGATTGGGTGGCAGTCGAAGGCGGGAGCCTCGGCGACCCAATCCCCGGACACGGAATATTATATTTATACCACTTTTTTGTCAGACCTAAAAATGATATCATATCCGTTTTTTAAAATATAGCCCCTTTCATGTAGGTAACAAACTTGTGAGGAGGTTTATGCCTATATTTTGTTTTGTTTTATCCATTCTTTAATATTGAAAAGAGAGAGAGAGAGAGAGAGAGAGAGAGAGAGAGAGAGAGAGAGAGAGAGAGAGAGAGAGAGAAATAAATATTGTAAAGTATGGTCATATTATGTGATGGTTAAAGACTTAAAGAGGTAAAAGACAAAGATAACATAGTAGTATGTAATACTTCAGTTGCACATGTTGTTTGTTAATCTGTTAAGAAGACTTGATCTGAGTTCTTCTTCCTTTGGTCCTCAGTTGTGGTCCCAAATGTTTAAAAATCACAAGCCCTGGAGGATCCTACAAGTCCCCAGTGTTTTGGCCTTAGACGGAGATATTTTCAAACACACCCTCTATGTAGAAAAAGATTCCATAACCTGTAGATAAAATGGACAAAAATGGCACAACTGTTTCCCATTGCATGATTGTATGCCAAAAATAGTTGAGTACCATATTTCTCATAATAGTGTACACAGCAAAAACAAACTTCATCCATTTCTATTTACAGAGTTTGGCAGACACTCTTATCCAGAGTAACTTACAATTGAGTAGTGGAGGGTTAAGACCCTTGCTCAAGGGCCCAGAATTAGCAGCTTGGTGATCAATAGTGGGATTTGAACACACAGCCTTCTAACCAGAAGTCCCACTGAGCTACTAGTTTCTTCTCGTAACAAACAACAAATCAACAAATCAAATTTTATTTGTCACATACACATACATACAGGGTACGGCATGTAGTGAAATGCTTTATGCAACTGTCCGCTATAAGAATAAAAAGTATAAAAAAAGCAAAAAAATAAAATAATAATAGAATAATAAAAAAGTATAAACTATATAAGAAAACTATATAAAAACTATATAAAAATATGAAAATATAGATGGAGAAATAATGTATATACATATGCAGAAATATACATATAACATAAATGTGTATGGTTTTTAAAGATTGTCCTTAAAGTGTCCAGGTACAGTATGGTGTGTAAATAGTGTATATACTGTAGTGTATAAAGTGGCACTGTGCTGTGCATGTCCAGAGTTGAAGTGACAGTGACAGTCCAGAATTAAAGTGTCAGTGCAAAAAAGGAGGGTGCATAGAACAGTGGGGATGGAGAGAGAGGTCCCGTGTTAGATCCTGGGTGTCTCCTGGTTTAAGATCCGAATTGCCTGTGGGAAGAAGCTTCTCCTCATCCTCTCTGTGTTTGCTTTCAGGGAGCGGAAGCGTTTCCCTGAACGCAACAAAGAAAACAAACCACTCTACCATGTTTGCATATCAACACTCTGTGTTCATCAATTTGCTGTGTAGTAGATAAAAGTTGGATCTAGTTTCTGTGCAGTAGAGACAAAATTGTGGCTTGCTTATGTCCATAAAACTACCTAACATAGGTTTTCATACAGAGGGTGAAAAACATCATTAAACACTAACTTAGCTTCCAACAAGCATTGTTGCATAAATCATAAATGAATAAGTTAAATTCATGGCACATTGCAAGTGGAGAAACAGATACCCATATACTTGAGTACTTGAGGGGCCTTGCTCAAGGACCCCAGCAGTGGCAGACTGATGGACCTGGGATTTAAACTCACAGCCTTAACCACTAAGCTACCACATATCGTATTTATACAAATGAGCAATTAAGGATTAAGGGCCTTGCTTAAGAGCCCAGCAGCAACAGTTTGGCAGTGGTGGGATTTGAGATTAAAACTTTTCAATCAGTCTTTACCTTCACCTGTTGTATGAGAGGAGAGAGTGAAAACTGGATAGAAATTGACCAAAACTAAAAATAGAACAAAATAAGGGGAATGAATGACATTCCCATGTTTGGTTGTTTTGTTTGTTATATGTGGTTTTCTGGCTCACAATGCAAAGTTGAACTCCATTAAAACCTATCAATCACCTCCTCGACCCCATGATAAATGTATATTTATTAGTAAAATGCATTCATCACATAGGAAAACATTGGGACAAATATGAATGTAAACGGAAGGCTTATGACTGCTAGAAAATTTACAATGATACAATATATACTAAATACAGTATTTTTTTTTTTTTTGGTAATGCTGTATTTACTAACATAACCCCTAGAGGGAGTCTCATATACAATCTATGCTTGCTAAAATTGTCAAGGGCCTACTTAATCCTGCAGTGCTCCACATTGTGGACAATGGTAATCATCAAAATTACCATTGATGTGTTTTATGTGTTTAATATTCATGCCACAACTTTTGTAAAAGGTTTTGTAATAAAATTAATGTTCTACACAAATATTTGGCAACACTTGCAAGCTAAACCTTAAAGGTCATGCCATGTGATTTGGGCCTGATGCACTTTGTTGTAAAGAAGAAAGGACCTCTTGTTATTGGTGAAGAAGCTGGATCATCTGGGTGTACTGATGTATGGGTTATGTCAGAGAAAAGAGAAGACCTTTGTATGGGGAGGGATGAAAACACGTCATCTGCATCCAAATCAATTGACCTCTGAGAATTAGACAAGGGCATACAGAGATATAGTCATTTTAATAATAATGTTTTCTCTACACATTTATGATCTAGTACTATTATTTTGGATACGAATGATTTTTAAATTGCCCGTAGTTCTTAATGAGGTATGAATGTGTGAATGTAAGTGTATGGGCATTGTGATGGACTGACATCCCATCCAGGATTCCTGCCTAGCACTCATTATTTCCCAGATCAACTACAACCCTGACCAAGATAAAGCAGTTATTGTAAAAGAATAAATTCATTCATTCATTCAATAATTAAACATGTTAGAGAACAAAATCTTATTCTTTTAAAGCTCATTTTGCTTTTCAATCAGCATGCTTCCTAAGGGGAAAAGGATTTAAAAAGCCTAAAGGAAAAGACAGACAGGACTATTCAGAAGCATCTGGGAGGAAATTATGGGTTGTTGATTTCCAGCCTCTTTCGTCATTTAATCACTCTCTTTATTGCTTTTGTCAGCAACTCAATGCTCTTCTAACGGCACCACCGAGACCCAGTTCTTGAAATACTATAAGTTCTTTATAAAAGTATTTACTAAGTCTTGCCATGAGGTGGCAGAAATGAACTGACATCCTGGCATTCTCAGGGAAAGAGTTCAAGACCAGACAAACCATTAACATGACTTAAGACCTTTATTATTAATGTTAAAATTCTGCATGCTGCTATACAAATCAATCCAGTCAACAGGGCATATCGTCTGCCTTTGACTTGAATGATAAAATAACAAAATTACATGCTTGGCCTGATATACCACACAGGATTTAGAGCTCTGACCCAGATCTATGTCCCACTGCCTTAGGCAAGCTCAAATGCACCAAGATGCCCATCCTGTTCTCACGCTTAGGGGTTGGGAGTTTGGATGTTTGTGTGTGTACATGTGGGAAAGAGAATGGGGGTTAGATAAAGTGTGTGATTGTGTGTGTGTGTGTGTGTGTGTGTGTGTGTGTGTGTATGTGTGTGTGTGTGTGAGAGAGAGAGACAGAGAGAGAGAGAGAGAGAGAGAGAGAGAGAGAGAGAGAGAGAGAGATGTGATGTGATGGCAGTGACATACCAGGTGGCTCCTTCCTTGTCAGGTAGTAATGGTTGACCTGATTTGTGTCTTCAGTCTGCTTGCCTTGAACATCAGCCAATTTACGTTTCTCCTATCAGCTCAGCAGCATTGCGGTTTCTTGATAAGGCAGTATACCCACCCGCACACACAGACACGTATATTACACACAAACAAAAGCGGCTGTTGTGTAAATGTATTTTATCTAGTGTGTGTACAGTATTTTATAAAATACACTACAATTATCCAGTCAGCCAGTCAAGTGGCAGCAGAACAGATTTACAAGTATTTACATAAGTAAGGAGCTTCAGTTAAACTCACATTGAACCTCAGAATGAAGGAAAATGTGTAGTCATGTGTATGACTTTGTTATATAATTGTTGGTTTGAGCATTTCAGAAACCCCTGATCTCCACCACATGAGGCACAACAGTATGTAGAGTTTACACAGAATGGTGAGAAAAACAAAAAAACATCTAGTCAGTGATAATTTTGCATATGTAATTGGTTTGTCACAAGAAGGGGGAGAGAGGTCATTGTCAGATTGTCAGATTGCTTTTACTGAGTTGACAGGAAAATAACTGTACTACAAATGCCATGTTTTACAAATTTTGGGAGAATTTCATCCAAGAAAATCATCACATACTTATAACATTCAAATAGTCAATTTTGACCAGAAATTAACTGGGAGGCAAGATTGAGACAACTCATAATGGGGCTCTTTATTTTTCCTTTTTATTTTAATTCACTTTGCAGCAATTTATCAGCTTCATCCTCCATTCACAAACTAGTGCTCAACTATGTTCCCACCACCACAGTGGTTGGGGACCAATTAACCCAATCATTGGAAGTGTCTAGCCATATTTAAAAGGCTGATTTGCCAGATACCAACAACATACACTGGCATCCTTTATGTGCTGGAGTCACTGCCATGTGGTGTGCTTCAAACAGAGAGTGAAGATCTGTCTTGACAGATTGCATTGAAGGGTAAGGACTGCCAAATTCATGGCCAGACACTCTCAACCAATTGATTTCTTGATGTACTTTCTTGCATAGCGACTGAACTACAGCATGGGTATTTCTTCCCATACACCATCTGGGACAGCATGGCATACAGCACCTTGTCCAATGATACCAGTCTGCAAGACAAAGGAGAGAAAGAAGTTAGAAGAATGTAAGAGTGGTCTGCCAAAGAGTGCCGCTTTTACCTGAATAGAAGCCTGCTGGCACGGCTCCATCCACTGGATTGGATCTGCTGCTCCCTTTTTAGTGAGACTCAGTCATTGGGCTAGTGACATCAGAATAATTACCCACAGGACTACTATAATAGACAGCCAGCTGGGCTAATGGAACATCAAACTTCCTCCCATTCATCACAAGGATTTCAGGGCAACCCTCAAATGCTGAATATTTCAAGTATGCCTAATAATTTGTGTTTCTCTCTCTCACCCATATGGACAGCCTAAAAATCAGTAAGATTACCATGGATTGTACCACATAGAAACCAAAAAGATGGGTGTGGATGTTCTCTATTACATAGCCTTGAAATTGTAAAAAAAACTGCTACTAACAGTTTTGCCCTCAGGTCTGCATCAATGAACAACTGATAACTTCAACAAAAAAGACTTCAAATATAGATTATAATTGTAAATCCAACAGGACTAACACAAAGAAGTGCCCTTGTGCAGTTTGTTCCAATACAACATGACAACATGCCATACACCATTGGAGAACCTTTCCGCAAGTGGCTGGCTCACAGAAACAAGCCTTTAGATGGTTCACTCTTTTGGCCTGACCTAAATGCTCCACCATAAGATTATGAAAAATGGCCTGGACCATTTTCCTACTGTTATTTGGGGCCAATACCCGGGTTGATTATTGTTTTGTTTGAGTGTCCTGCTTCAATCTTGAATAATGATGAAGTGTAAGAAGAACAAAATGTTCAGCTAAACCCACTGACCATCAAATACTTTTACTTGGTTGAAGGTGTGTCTGAGGGTTTGGTCTCATGTCTGCTACAAGGGGAAGCCCGTGGAGGGAGTTCCCCCAAAGGGTAAGGGGCATCCACAGACATTCCCCTCAACAATGTCAAAAATGCAGGTCAAGATGTTACCAATATCAGTGGATGGGTGAAGTGAGGGATAACCACCTCTATTCTATGGTTTTATACTCAAAATTGAATATCTATGGCCACTTTTGTGTATTTTTGCATATCCCCTTGCACTCATCTAACCTTCACCCATTTTGATTTACCCTGTGCCACACCTCAGACTGGGTATCCATGAATGGAAGTTTGCGTTGTATGTACACCACAGAATACTCACTGCTCAATCCCACATTGATCAGGGGAGGATTGCAGCATGTCACAGATCAGCATGTCCCTGGTCAATGCCCCCAACTCCTCATTCCGCCTTCACTTCAAGTAGCTTGGTAACTGATCCAGCTCCATTTGGTTAACTATGTCTTTGACTGTTGAATGTTTAATGCTGTGGAACACCTGTAACATGAGTTACTTCCTGTTACTCCTGCTATAATAACAATAAACAGTTGTTCCCTCACCAGTCTCTTTCTTGATGTTAATAAGGCAAAAAATGCAGATGTCATGTTACAGAATAACCGCAAAACCCTCCATGTTGAGAACTTTCCCATGGCAAAAAACCTTCAGGTTTTATTCAGGTTACAAAGATATTGGAGACTCCTTCCAAAAATGCTACATAAACAGTTTCTCACAGAAAGCAGTGCCTCAAGAAAGTATTTACACCACAGTGATCATTTCTTTTTGCTGTACTTAACAAATTTAAGAAAATAAGCATTTTTTATCATTTTAAATTGACAGCAATATAATTAAATAAAGTAATTAGATGGTTTATTTGAAATAATTTTTTATCTTGGCTGTGTCTATATTAGGTCTGTACATTTATTTATTTTTTTAATTTTCTTCTACTCCTCAATGCAAATTTCTATCAAATTAGTTGACGAATATTGGTTTCAATTTTAAGGTCATGCTACAGATTGTCAGATGGATTTATGTCTGGGTTTTGATTTATACAGTCATTCACTCAGTCTTTCCAAAAAGTCTTTTCTTCATAAATTTGCCCCTGTGCTTGTCCTGTTGGAACACATATTTTCACCCTAAATGCAGATGTCTGGCTTACTGGAACAGGTTCTCCCCAAAACGTTTCTTATATTTGGCTCGATCCATGTTTCCTGTGATGACAGCAAGCTTTCCATTTACTCTCTAGTCTATGTGACTGTGTAGCTGTATCTCTTTACCCTGTGTAGACCCTGGTCTCAAGATCAATAGTTAATTCACTTTTTAGTCCTTAGAAATATATAGCTATTAATCAAAATTGACTAGAATCACTAATGTTTGCATATTTATATAATATAAATCATTATATTCATTATTGATGTGTATCATCATTGCCAAATTACCAATTACAAAATTGCTGCAGACAGTTTTCCATTATCTTTGGATTTCCGAATAGAATTTTCTCTACACAATAAGGACCAGGTTACAGACACGTTTTTTTTTCTTAAAGTACAATTATCTACAGAGGCCTAACAAAATGGGCTGTCAAGCTTTTCTTGATGTTATAATGTTTTCATTCATAAACTGATTCCCACATAGAATTCTGTAGGCTCTACAGTTTCTATTTCTGTTGAATTGTTTCTATTTTCAATTGAATACATTTCTGTAGCTGTTCACTGACATTTCTAATCAGTAATATGGTAAGAAGTCGCCATTGGTCATTGGTTTTATGCATTTACAAAATAATATAACTTCAGTCAATAACAGCTTGAGAGTAATCATGAAAGATAAGGAGTCGTGATGGAATAACTCTCTTTTAGTGTTTAATACTGTATATTACCAACAATAGAGTTTAAAACAAAGAACAAAGATGTGTGAGGGTGGGACAATGGAAACATCAACGTGCACAAGTTCAAAACGATCTGGCTTTACACACTGGTGACAAGTCAGCTGTATCGAGTGCAGCATGATTCCTAATATATTCTCAAAAAGTTGCTAGGCTCATTCTTAAAAATAAAATCCCTGAAGTAGTTTAAAAGTAACCAAATCTGTTAGCTTTAACTTTTCCCTGTGCTCATGTGGTTTTCTTCTGGGAATGCTGGTTTCATCCATCCTTCCAAAATTTTGATAAGACAGTAAGTTGAATGGCTACTCTAAGTTGCCCCAAGATATGAATGAGTGTATTAATGTATGTGTACTTGGAGATTACCAATGAAATGGCATCCATTAAACAATGTATTTCTGACCTTACTCTTTATCAGGGAACCATTTTTATCCTTGTCAGGTTTGCGATGGACCCAAATGATCAAGAACACCCTAATGACAGGCCAGTCCATCACAGAGCACCACATTAATGCCTAGGTGAAACCATAACACCTACTGGAAGGTTGCTGCAAGGGACATGGTGACATGGTCACAGACATGGTGAGATCATGCATAGAAACTCTAGTAACCAAAGCTCATGGACAAACCAAGGAGCTGTAAGATGGCAATGCTGTCCGCTGCACCACCATGCAGCATATCAGTATGTGCCACACCAAATTTTATTGTGTAAAAATATCAATATACAACAACCTACCAGTCCTTATACACTATTTTTAATAATCCCTAATTGTGAATCTAAGCTAAATTAGTCACAGGGAGTGAAGATATCTAGAGTGAAAAAAAATTCCTGTAGCATGTACTGTAGTGTGTTAACAATCCTGCAAAGAGAACAAAACTATCACACATAACACTTACATCCAGGATGCATTCTTTTTTAATCAGCAGGAGAACTACACACCATATAATTTCTCTTGAGGATATACAATACAGTGGATATAAAAAGTCTACACACTGCTGTTAAAATTACAGGTTTTTATGATACAGCAAAGATAAATCATGATGGATGTTTTTCCACCGTTATTGCAACTAACAAATTTTAAACAAAAAGTAAACAAAAACTTCGGCTAAACACTGGCCAAACTTTTTGATTGACAAAAAGAATCGACACATCTTTACTCAGCACTCTCTTCTTGAAATAATGCTTCAGATCTATCAAATTGTGAGGGGTTCTCCTGTGCACAGTCATCTCAAATCATTCTACAGGTTTTTGGCCATTCTGAATTTTTAACTTACTTCTGAAGCCATTCCTTTCTTGACTTTGATTTGTGCTTTGAATCATTACCATGCTTGAAGGGGGAAACTTTCTTCATCTTCAGCTGTCCAACAGATTTTGTGGCAAAACAGAATAGTATTTAGAGCTATTCTCTCTATTTTGCCCAGAGCCCCAGTCCCAGCTCATGAGAAGCAGCCTTGTGGCATAATGCTGCATTCACCACCATGCTTCTCAATGGGTAAACAAACCCTACCCAGACATTTGTAATCTTGCCATTGGTATCTTGGCAGCCTCACTGATAAGTTTCCTAATTTTTTCCTGTTCTTAATTAATGTCTGTAATTGATCTTAAGAAATAGCTTTCAACAATAAGATCCTGGACATACTTTATAAGGTCTAGGCAGACCATGGCTTCAGCAGTTAGATGAAACCAAAAAGATGTCAATAAAATCCAACAGAAACAGCTTTATTTAGTTAGAACGACTTCATCGATGACAGGTGTATGATCAACATGGATTTGAATGTTATTCATTAATTCTGAGCTCCATTACAAAAGAGTGTGCATACTCATGCAACCAGGATATTATATATCAAGCTTTTTTTCTCTAAATTCCTTCTGTATGTTTTCCTCTTGAATTGAGTTGAGTAATATATCACAATAAAGGTGATGATGAAATGATCTAATGTGATTTGCATGATTTTTTTTTTTTTTACATAAACAAATCTACAGTTCTAACAGGGGTGTGTAGACGTTTTGCATCCACTTTAGATGTATTTCTTTCTATATGTTAGGTTTTACTTTACTTCTGTGAAAGACATAATAACAGGACATGGTGACACAGACAGCAGGATTAATGACAGAGAGACTTTATGGTAAGTGTACAAGATCTGTACGAGATAGCTGCGGGTAAACAACATCACAATTTATGTCAGCGTTTAATCTTGCCAGGGACTAAGCAACTTCAAAGAAAGAAGGGGAAGATTAGTACAAGAAGATATTTATGTATTGAAACCCAAGTAAGAAAAGGTAGGCTTTATCTCAGTAAACATCGCACTGCCAGCATGGAGACCATAAAAGACGTATACTTTAAATGATGAAAGGACTAAATAAAACGGAGTCAACAGGAAACACGCAGTCGAAAATGCAGCCTGGGATTGGTCCAAATATCACATGCTTGCTTGTATGAGTATACTTTTAAGTATAAGAAGCTAAGCTAATGTTATGACATCAAAAATAAGTGCTCATACAAGCAAGCATGTGATATTTGGACCAATCACAGGCAGAGGTGTATGAGGTTAAAAACCACTAATATTGCTTTGCATTTATATGAAAAAAAAATCATTGTCATTAATGTTTTCTGTTCATTTTAACATTTAAAGAGATTGTTGTAAAGAGAGTCTTTAGTACAGAGGACTTTGTGCTTTTCAACTTAAAAACAGAGGCTGGTGAGGGAACAACTATTTATATCTGCCACACATTAAAAATTGTGATTGTTGGCAAATTGATGAGGTAAAAAATAAGGAATAAAACACTTTAGTATGCACTGTCATAGGAAAGTATCACACCACTTCTGTTATGGCAAACTATCACACCACCACAGTGTGGGTTATTTTCCTATAAAGCATACCCTGTTGTTTTATTGGAACTGTCATTTTGTGATTTTTAAGATGTTAAGTTTTAGGTTTTGAGCTTCTAAAAGGTCAATACAGGCAGAAAATAGAGTAAATTAGTCTGCTATTTTAATTACATATGCACTTACTGTATGTTTTTATTTCAAATGATACACCATTTCACTTAATTCACTACATTTTCACTACTACACATGCTACTCCTGAGTTCCCAGTGTTCCTGACTACTTCTTCTCTCCAAACTTGATCTATCATGATGTCCTACTATGGATAGAATCACAAGACTGTGGTGTCACTCGGACCAACTGCTGCTGGAGCGGTCAGTTTTTGTGCTTAAGTCTCCACCATTAAAAATTTGATGGCAGACAGGAATTAATGATAAATCTATAATAAATTTTGAAAATATGTTCCTGTTTACACAGTTCCACTTGACTATACACAGTTGTAGAAAGTAAATCATTTATAATCACACTGGTATGGGCTTTCTTTTGAGTCTGGTTCCTCTCATGGTTTCTTCCTCATATCGTCTCAGGGAGTTTTTCCATGCCACCATTGACTCAGGCTTGCACAATAGGAAAAAAATATATAAATAAATCTGCTTTAGACAATACCAGTATATAGATTCTGTTAAAAATATTATACAAATAAAATTGAATTGAATTGAATTTTAAACACATCATAACCTCATACCATAAAGCATATGTAAAAAACTATGCATTTACAGTTCTCAATACACAAAGCTTGAGTTTATGCATAATTATGATTGAATTATTCTGTTGTATGTAAAACCATTAAACTTCAGAGATTTATTAGAATAAACTTCATGGAAAACATATTCGGCCATCAAAGTATCGGTATGTCCAGATGACAAAGTCGCCTCAAAACAACAGACCTGGCAATACTGCATCATAGCTCAATTAGACCTGGGCAAGATTTGTTTCTCATTAAGAACATTTGAAAGTATTATAATTTCTATGTTATGGCATGTCTTGTAGTTTATCTTTTAATAGTATCTTCTATGTCTGTATCTGATTAGTGACTAGCTTATACGCTGAGCTTTTCAGAACAAACGTTGTTGCATGCTATATTACAATTGTAAATCCTTTTAAATGATAGGAAATAGATATGCTGAAAATCTCTGCTCTTTGCATTGAGGTATGTTGGACTTTATTGTAAAGTTGAGTGTTAATGTGATAGTAAAATGACTAGACTTGATGAGGATCTTTCCCTAAATTCTTTTTATAGTGATGGTTACTAATGAGCAAGAACTTATATAGCGTTCAGTTGCGTGTTCAGTATAAAATGTAGTCTAACTACAGTACTTTTTTTTTATAATGTAACATTTTCTGAAAATCATTAGCAGCAGCACAATGGCAACGTTTTTGCAGTTTTTACAGTTCCAGGATCCTGAGTCCAATCCTGAGCTCGAGTTACCATCTGTGTGGAGTTTTGCAAGTTATGCCTATGTTTCCATGGATTTCCACCAGTTTTCTCCCACATCTGAAACACATGCCGATGTCAGATTGATTACATTAAATTGAACATATAACATAAATGTGTGTGTGTACATAAGTGCCCAGTGACGGTCTGGTGTCCCACCTGGGGTGAGGATTTCTGCTTTGTTGGCGGGGATTTGTCACAACCCTGAATAGGAAGTTTATGACTAGAGTTAGCACTGAAATGTAGATGGAGATGATCTTATCATAATACAACAAAATAAATTTGTGCATAGTTAGTTTGTTAGTTTGATGAGATGAGTTTTTAGTGCTAAAATTAATAATATTCATCATCAAATGACCTCTCTGAACACCTCTTGTTCTTTGTTTTCCATTTCTCTTCTTACACCCTCTGCTTCTTCATTATCTAGTTTAAACTGCCAACTATTACTAATCGTTGATTATTCATGAATCCAAACCTTTAACTAGTCAGTTGGATCCTTTCCCAACCTACTTAGTAAAAGCCTGCTTGCCTTCTTTATCCACTTTAATAACTAACATTATACATTGTTCTTTGTTTCTCTGGTCATGTTCCTTCATCCCCTAAAATTGCTGCATAACTCCTATACTTAAAAAATCTGGTGCGGACCCCAAGAACCTTAATAAAGTTTCGTCCTATCTTGAACTTACCATTTTTATCCAAAATACTAGAAAAAAATAGTTGCAGGTCAGACTACCAACAACCTGTTTGATGAACTTTTATAAAAAGTTCAAATTCAAATATCAAATTTTATATTTGAACTTGTCCATTATTGATTATCTTTTTTTACTTTATATATTATTATTTTTTATTTTATTATTCTTTTGTCTGTTTGTATGTTTTATATTATGCTGTGTTTCTTAAATGTATTTTTGTAAGGTGACCATAAGAGTCTGAAAGGTGCCCTCAAATAAAATGTATTATTATTATTATTATTATTATTATTATTATTATTGGCATAGTGATCCAAGATGGCGGCACGGCAGTAACGCACAGCAGCCACTCCAGGTCAAAAATGCTTTATGTGGATAGCACAACTTACTGTCCGTCCTTAGCTCTGTGCTGTTCTATGTAGTTCTGTCTTGTTTTATGTAGCTCTGTGTTGTTTTATGTAGCACCATGGTCTGGAGGAAGGTTGTTTCCTTTCACTATGTACCGTACAAGTATTATTATACTTGGTCTGGAGGAAGGTTGTTTCCTTTCACTATGTACCGTGTCATCTATACATGGTTGAAATGACAATAAAAGCTTCTTGACTTGACCTGAATTGACTTGAAAAAGATTACAATTTTAATTTATCGCTAATGGGCAAATCAATGGAGGCAAGGAGAAACTCCCTGAGATGATATGAAGAAGAAACCTTGAGAGGAAATTTACTTTCTACAAATTGTATACAGACAAGTGGAATTGTGTAACCCGTAGCTTTTGAGCCACTTGAAAGTATTGGCGTGATTTCTGAGTTCATTACAGATTTAAAATAAAATCCGTCCTACTGAAGCCATCAAATGTTTATTGACGGAGACCCGAGGACAAAACCAACCATCGCAACAGCAGTCCAAAGCCATCATCATTGTCTCCGGGTGGTTCTATCCACAACAGTGCCATATACCTCCAGGTCAGCTATATGGGGCTCTCCTCACATTAGGGAAAACCTACGCATCAGAAATATTGCAAAATCCAAACTAGTATAAAATTATTTCACTCTTTAGAAAAAAAAAATGTATTTCCATATTGTTTGCACTGAGACAGTTTGATATGAACATGAAGCATAACAATGATAGTGCATATCTACTAAATTATAGTATTCATTTACTGGAATACTTTGCGTTAAAGTTCAGTGTAGATCTTTATATTGAGTTTTCCTGTTTTAGTTCCAGTCATTTTTGTTGTGTTAGTGTATATCAATGCTTGGAACATTCCTTGGTAAGTCATTATATGTTGTTTGAGGAAGCTTCTCCCTTGTTCCTCCTACTGCAATTAAATCATATCTTTCTTTCCTATTCAGTCTTGAATCCTGTTGATGTACCACTCACAATATGGCACTGATTGAACAATTACATTGTATAGATTTTATCTTGCTGTCTACATATGGGCATGAAATATCGCATGTCTGATTAAACAGCTACTTCTACCTTATTTTTGGCATGTATGAAAGAAAGAAAATCCACCAGGCAAATTTTTTTACAGTATAAAAGTTTAATCATATGTATTTTTTTCTAAATGTTAAGTGAGGTCCTTATTATTATACTTTTGTTTCTACATACATAATGGAGTATTCATCAGATCTGTGACAAAGAAATGCAGATTGTTGTTGCTGATGTGTGATTTCCAGCCATTGTGTGTTTTTTTTACACTGGCTGCTATATCAGTCAGCTTTGTTTTATGTGAACCGTAGCAGACTGGCTGTGGGCAGGGTAAAGCTGTGTAGTGTGTGTGTGTGTGTGTGTGTGTGTGTGTGTGTGTGTGTGTGTGTGTGTGTGTGTCATCTCATTAGGCTTAACACACTACCAATCATTCAATAGACTATAATACTGCTATATAATACACTATATAGAAATACGCCTTGGTATTAGGGCTGGATAATATAATGATTTAATATCAAAATATTTTTCAGCTATTGGGAAGTTTTTATGGCATGTTTTTTTTGCATTGGAAACATTGTTAAAGTTTTGTAATGTGTTTCTAAATGAAACGAGTCTGTAAATTGTTCAAATGTAATTTTGTACTCCGTTTTAGGTGTTGTGTATGCATTCAGTAAAGGTTTGTTACTGAACATATATCATGTCCTGTATATTTTGATACATATTGTGTATCGTAAAAAAAAATCTTGTTATCAAACCCATACTTATAAAAACAAAGTAGTTAAAGACCTTTTTCCCAAAAAAAATTCCAAAACAAACTCTTTATAAATAATAAATAATATTATAAATCTTTATAATAAAACTCTTTTATTCATTCAAAAGAGCAAATTCTTTTCACAAGTCTTCCAGCTCATGCGTAAATCAGTCACTCTGAAACGATTTCATCTTTTGTTTATTTTGTATTATTTTATTTTGTAGAGTGTTTGTGCTGTTGGTGGAGTTTTAGGAATGGTCCTAATTTTGGTTAGTCACTGACATATGTAACCATATGGGGTGGCAGAGATGATTAGTGGTTAGAAATTGCAGAAGGTGATTCCAAGGGTGCGGTCTTGCGGCTTATTTTGGATGGTGGTTCACCAAAGCAGGCATGTATTTTTTTTTCGTGAAAGCTCTTCTTAGAAATAATGATATGTGTATTTTGTAAAGATTATTCTACTCTAATCTTTAAGGTCCTATACATATAGGATTGGAGCAAAGAGAAAAAACAACAAGAAAGACAGGAAAAGAGACAGAAGTTAAACTTAATTAGTCTTCTTCTGAGTTAAGAATTAGTATCTCCAGAACCAAAGACAGAGGTGGGGTCTTTATATAACGTTTATTATAGATGCATTTAATGATGCATTAAAAAAAGGCTTTCCTCTTATGATTGAGGCTCTTGTTCAGGGTTTGTGGATCTGGGTTGTGGATTGTATCCCAGGGACACTGGGTGCAAGACAAGAATGCTAATATACTGTATTTTTTAGTGGCCAAATTTATAATTAAGGCTGTACCGTCAACTATAACAGCTACATATAGTCTATCGAGTCACTATAGCAAATTCTACAGTCAGATTCTACAGTCAGTCTCTCTTTCTTCCTAATAATTACACAAGATGATATCCTCCCCAAAATAGGAATACCCCCTGGCTTAGCTTGAGTCAGATCAGTCACTGAAATCTATGTAATTGTGTAATCCATGCACATACCGCCATGCCCAATGGAGTATAATTGAGTGTGTCAAATACTGGAACATCTTGCATCATTCAAAACTGGACAGACAGTAAGTTTGTCTTGCAAGACCTTCACGTGCACAATATAGAAGTGATTATTGCTTTAGCATTCCCTTCATGTCAGCAAGGCTAAGGACCTCGTTTTTCTGTAGTTCCGGCTCACTTCCATTCTCACGCTCGAACACAGCACAGAGTTGTAAAGATTCATTCGTTAAAAAAACGGCACTTCTTGTCCTCCGTGTCCGTAGGCCTGCTTGCAGCTCACCCTCTCCACACTGAGGGTTTCTTGAGCACTTTTAATTAGTTGCATCCGTCACTGCTTACTCAGAATGTGGTGTCTTTAGTCCCAGTGATACTAAATGCATCACATTTTTAATTTACAACACCTTAACATTTAGCATAGAACATGCAGTCTCAGAAGTAAAGGTAAGGAATTGCACTTTTCTTTAGCACTTTGTTAGGGTTACCTGGGTGCATGTGGTGTACAATGAATTTGCTTTAAGAGTAAAGCTTTCAGTGATAATTTTTAAATCATTTTTCATTCGTCTAAAAAATTTCATCATGGCAACTTTAAGGGTAAAACTGCAGCGTGGTTCATTTTCTTGTGAGAGTGTAGAGATGAGTACGTGTTTTTTTTTTTATGGTAGTCCTGTATGTAGGAGTTGTTTGGAGGATGTGGAGTGGTCACATCATTTGCAAACAGCAGATGTTAACCTAACAGTAGTAGTGACAAAAGAGCACTAAAATCTACAGCCCTTTTTGGGTTTTCCACTGTTCTCAATAGCGTGCCGTTGATGTTGACACTTTCTTTGGGCATCATGCTTCATGCAGATCAGAGTGACTGACTTGTATTCTGTTACCTCCAAAATCCACCAAAGCACTGCATTATGGACAAAATGTCTCAAAAAACTCAACAACAAAAAAAAGACAATTCAAACATCTAGTTTAGATTTCCTCTTGACTTTATTATTTATTGTCGTCCAACTTTCACCTTTTTCACCTGTATACAATGAAACAAAATATGAACAGATCAGTTAAACTTCTCATAAGCATTAAAAAAAAGGTGTGCTTGCATGATGAGCTGGAACAAAAGTCCACAGTTCTCATTCATTGTCCAGCGAGTCATCCTGAAAAAAAAAACCCACCGACAGCAATGAATGTGAATCGGGACCATAAGCAGAGAGCAAAGATAGTGTCATTCACTTCAGCTGTGATGCCATCAGGGATGCTTTGTCAGGGCAGTTTTCTTGGCTCGGTAGGCAGCAAAGAGCCTCTTGCACATATAACGCGTAAGCCACATAAGGCCTGCGTGGTAGGTGTGAGCTCGAGAAGCAGGGTACACTCAACACTCGATGGTTTCTCTCAGTTTAAAACTCACCGACAGCGTTGAATGTTCACCACAACTCGCCTAACTTTCACTTTTACCAAAAGAATTATGCTGATGCAAAATTTACACATGCGACCGTCTTAATAATATTTAAAGCATGTTATCAGGATGCACCTATTATTCACAAAAACGTCAAGCCCACCAGCAAGGTTCTGAGCATGATGCTAAACAGTGAGAATGCTATCTTTTGAGGCATGGTCATATGTAGAGTGACCAAGTGCAGCAAGAAACTGAACATAAGCACTCTGGCATCTATTATCTGATTATGGGGGAAGGGAGCAGAGCAGGGGCCAGGGGTTGAGCGGGAAAACGGGAAGGGAGCACTCTGTTAGCTAGAGAGGACAAAAATGGAAAGGGGGTAGAGGGAAGGAATGGGGAGCTGAAGGAGCAGAGGTGGAGAGTGCATGTCTGTCTGGGCGAGGAAGGGGGGCATTGATCGATTCCAGGCTTTGCATTTCCAGACACAATGATTGGCAAAGGTCAAAGGGTCTCATTTCCTATGAAAGAGGGTCTGTCTGGTAGTGACCATCCGTTTTTCTTTCTGCAGGTTCAGCAGGGTCAGAATACACACAAACACACACATACGTACAGATGGATTAAAAGAAATCATATTTTTAAAGACATTACTCCCAGGTAATATTCTTTCTGTAGGTTAAAGCTAGATGGCTCACTAACTAGCGTGAGCAGCTACACGATGGCATTTGTTCAGCCGTTGCTGAGCATACAAGGTGCAGAAATACATGGGGGAAGGGTCTCAGAGGAAGAATAAGCCTACCGAGACAGACCAAACTGGCCCCCTCCACCTGGGACTTGAACTCATGACCCTGTGGTGAATAAGTTCAAGGGAGGCACAGCCATTTTTCAGAATGGCCGCACTCAGAGTGTTTCCCCCAAAGCTGTATATGCACGAGATATTTACATAATATTAATGACCTGGCTAGTCCTAGCTTGAAGCAAAGAAAAACTTGCGTGTAGTTGAAATGTCAGACCAGACCTTGGAGAATAGTTTGACTCGGGATGAACGACAGTTATTGACAAACATGTCTGTGCTTATGTGATCAGTGACCGGTGATGCCCCCACCCCTACCCCCTGAGAAACCTTCCCTCCTCCCCCACCCACCCACCCTCATCGTCTGGGTTACGTCTACCTGCCCCAGACGAGATCAATACTTTAATCAAATTGCTGTTCACTTACACAGGGACTGACACCACCTCCTCAGCCTGGCATGTGTACATGTATCCACACACACACACACACACACACACACACACAGAGAAAATGTGAAAAGTGCACTGAACACTGCAAGTCATGGAGAATGATTTTAAGAACAGATGAGTCCCAGATATGTCCACAAGTAGCATAGAAACACATGCAGATACAAGGCTCATGCATGCCTTTGTGGATAACATCAGATTAGCCTCTGTTCGCAGTATTGTCTGAACACATAAGCAACACTTGTCATCAACGTCACATCAAATTTGTGTCCGGTTTCGGAAAAAGCCGCCTCCAGGCATGACAACGCATCCTGATGTAAAATCTCCTGGAGCTCCCAACACCGGTTATCTATTCTTAATAAATGACAAGAGTTTCAATCCTATACAAGGAGCAAGGAACAAAAAAAAAAAAAACCACAAGAAATGTATGAGGTAAAATGTACTTACCTTCTTACAGCCCCTGTGAGAGAGCTCAGATGTATACACCCAGTCTGACTCCTGCTCTCCCGTCCTCTCTCTCTCGCTCTCTTTCTCTCTATGTACGTCGAGTTCTGTCGTTCCAACCCTGCATTCCTCCATCTCAGCATATCCCTCCCTTTCTCTCCCCCCCTCTCGCTGGGTCCCTCTTTCTACTATTTTAAAACTCTGCCCCCTCTTTGCTTCCCTTCCTACTTTTAAAATATCACCATATTTTTCTGATCCCTCGTTTCTTGCTCTTCTTTCTGCTCCAAGCGAAGCTTTTGACCTATGTGGTCTCGTCCTTCTTTCCGTAGCAAACTTAACTGTACGACTGTCTGTTGTTTCCATGTGTGTGTATATGAAAGAAAGAGAGCGAGAGAGAGAGAGAGCGTGAGCGTGTGTGTGTGTGTGTGAGAGAGAGAGAGAGAGAGAGCGCGAGAGAGAGAGAGAGAGAAAGGCAGGGAAAGAGGGGGGAGGGAGGGAAGTGCAAACCAGGACACGCAGGCTGTGTCAGTTTGAATGAAAATTGTGAAAGCTCTGCTTCTCGCTTCTCTCTCCCTCCCCTCTCTCTCTCTCTCTCTCTCGTTTTTCCCTCCCCCTTTCTCTGACACCCTCTTCCCCACCCTACCCTTTCTCTCTCTCTCTCTCTCTCTCTCTCTCTCTGTATGTCTGCATGCATGCTCAGTCTGCCGTCTCTCCCATCGTCAAAATTTTTCACACACCACACAGACATTTATATTTATACCTCCCTCTTTCTCACTAACTATCCTCTGTGCTCTCAATCACACACACACACGCACACACATTTTCCTCCCACTGTGCAGCAGACATTTAACCCTTTCAAACCTGAGCCAAAACCGTAACTATTTTAAACCTCCTAGTGTAACACTTCCTAGCCAAAGTAAAAGAAAATGATAAATACCCACTGGTTTACTCCTTATGTCAAAACCCAATTTTCAAATCTTGTTTTTTTTTTTTTTTTTAATAAAAACTTAATAATAATTTGACTGAAGTTAAGCAAAGCATTTCAAACATCCTCACAGTAACAACGCTGGACCTACACTGCTTTTTCACACATTTTTAAATAAACAAGTGTTTTCTTTTCAGCTCATTTTTCCCCATATGTATGATGTGGTTGTAGGTAGAGAATCAATAAGGTCAAACCCATGGGCAAAGCACCCCCACCCTCCACCCTAACCTTTTCTCTAATCCCAATATTATCCCTAGTCACCTCTGACCCACCTTCTCCTGCAGCGTCTGGGCCGTACTGACCACTCATTAGCCTCCACCTCTGCTGCAGTCGCAGCCACATCCATCTAAGCGCTGGCTACTGAGACATATTTGACAGAGTGGCAGTCAATAGTCAATAGGGCAAAGGCAGCATGAGGTGGGGGAGAGAAGCTTAGTGCAAGATGAAAGACAGCATGAAGTAACATTGTGGAAAACTGAAACGTGGAGTCAAAAATTCAGCTTTTTTATTTCAAATGACATATTTATCTGTAATCGTTCAGTATGTTTGATTCTTCCGATAATAATTTTCCTTAATAATTGTGCTTGAAACTCATTATTATTTTTATTATCATTATTATTTAATAATGCTAATAAAAATAATAATGAGTTTCAAGAGTTTATCAGCACACCTTTTGTTTTGGTTTCTCAGTGCTCTTTGCTGCAGCGTTATCTCAGATCAGTCTGACTGAAGGAAATGAAGCAAGCTAGGGACAGCATTTAAAAGGGATGTGATTGAGCTGTGTGTTTTACAGAGTGATGGGTGCTTCAGAGAGGTTTCGCCTATTGTCCATTTCCAAATTATGAGACAAGGCAGACACAAGCACCGGATGTCTGCAGTTTCCTTTGACCAGCTACGTAAATGTTTCATTACTGGATCAAAGCTTTATCAGCAGAAAGAACAGCAGAAGGCTTTAATTGAACTAAAACAGGATTAATTAGGAAGGGTGCTAAAATTATTGAGGGAACAGATCTCAGCTCATGATGTTTACTGAGCAAAGCCATTTTGTAGATGTGCATTAATGACATCACTGGACACATTATAGTGGATTTCTTTCCATGCCTAAGTGGGATAAGGTTACAAGGAGTTAAGGAAAGCCTTACCCTTGTGATATAGCTAGACAGTGTGTATTCCACTGGGAGAAAAAAACCACAGAAGGCAATATGGATGTTCCAGAAAGCCTCATAAATATTCTGGTCAGTCACAAACAAAGACATAATCTATGCCTCTATTAATAGTATTGGCCCTTAATGTTTATCTTCCTCAGCTAAGACATCAAGGATTATTTATACTCATGCACCCTGATAAAACAGTGCACATCACTCGCTTTCCTCAATCTCAGTTTGCGTTCTTCACTGCAGGATCAGGATATACAATCCATTCCAGGAGATCGGATAGTGATCAGAAATAAGAGTCAACACAGCAGGAGGGGCCACAGGATCAATACCCACCATCTGAAAACAGTGTGTGTCTTTGTGTGAGCAAAAATGATGGAAGCTTTTTGAGGATAAGTTCACAACAATGTCTGCTTTACTGCAGAACTGTGTAGGGAACAAACGTTATGGCCATTTGATCGGATTTTCACTGCGCCGGAAATCAACATATGCTTTGTTAGTATTAGGCAGCATTACCTGAACAGGTGCTTGAACTTCAGTGTGCTGGAGATTTTGCTCATTCTTCCACAAACATGCTTTTTGTTTTGTTTTGTTTTGTTTTAAGTTTTCTATAGGATTCAGGTCAGTGCTTTGTGAAAACGTTGCACTTTGTTGTCTTAAAGTTTTTGTGTTACAGCTGTGGATCTCTGGTTAAAATCAGTGATGCTGCCACCCCCGTGTTTCACAGATTTGCAGATTCTATGTCTCACCCCTTTTCAGTTACATTTGTGTTTCATCTCACCAGACAGGCAGGTCTTCATTCAATGACCGGCCATGGTAATGTAACACTCTTTTAATCATTCTGGATGTACATAATTTGGCACCTGATTGCTGCAATTTCACCAGCTTCTTTGTCGATGTCTTGGGATTCATGTTTAACCTTTTGGAACAAGGTTTGCTCATGCCAGAGAATTCATTAGAGCCTCTTTCCTGAGGACATGGTGTGATGTGGTTCTATACTTTATATCTTTGCATACAATTGTTGCTCATGGTGCCTGAATATCTATGTCTATAACAAATTGTTTTAACATGACCTCTGATGTGAACCAAGTAGACTTGCTGACTTGCAAATAGAAATGTATGACAACATGAAATGAGCAGAGTTGTGAAAACCAAACATCTGTAGCCTGTGGGAATGAAAAGGAATCACCTGTGCAACTTTATTCTGTCAAGTAATGAAATCTCACTAACTCGCAAACTATCTCAGCAAATTAAATCTATACCGTCACAGAACGGATAAACATACTTTAAAAACGAGTGACTCATTTTCTAAACATGACCATCTTGGTTTGTTGGGAACTAGACCTTTCCAGATTTTACTTGAATAGACCTGCACCATAATGTCAGAGTCACACTATGCTGAGAAAAGTCCAACAAGGCACATCATTTCTGCTCGGTGGCATTGATGAATAGGGTAGAGGAGGAGCTGTCAGAATGGGAGGAGCAAAAGACTTTAGAGTATTCCTCAAAAATGTATTCAATGAGTGAAGATAGAATGTTGGTGTATGTAATAAAATGAAGAAAGTTACTCATCATTTTGCCAGTTAAAATAAGCAGACCAGAAAGCAAGGTGTCAATAAGTTTCATTTTCTCAGAAGGCAATTTCTGCTTGAGGATTATAATAAATATAAGAGTTTGGTAATGTCTGTCCAGGCTGATAAACACAAATTCATACATGACAGGTCTAAATTAGCATAAACACATAAACCATATTAAATGTCCTGTTTTGTATTGCTCACATTTCCTTTTCCTGTTACCTCCTCACTTTTCTACATACTGTCCATCTCTTCTTCTCCCTCCATCAACAGAGCCTTCCAGGACTCCTGGTGCAGTCTCTCATTTCTCTCTGTCTCCTGTGGTGTAGGGGGTGCTGTGGCCAGAAGGGCAGGTGAGAGATGCTTGAACTCCTCCTCATTTATATCATAGTTCTCCATTTTATTTTCCAATATCCACCAGCGCCCCGCAAAACCTATGTCCAACACACGTTCACGCAACTGTGACCAGGGCACAGAAAGTGCAGAACATCGTGCCTCGTACAGGCTGGGCTCAGGGTCATAGTCTGCCATGTAGGTCAACGACACAATGCCCAGGCTGATGTATCGCAAACGGCCCTCGTTGCGCAGCTTGGCCAAGCTCTGCACATGCCCATCCGACGTGCCACTACGAATCCACGGAGAGAGGAGGGCAAGCTGGTTGGAGGTCTCTAGTATTCTAGACTGAAAAGATGTGCTGTCTGGATTGGTGTAGTAACAGGCATAGGTACCTCCAAGCAAAGCCACATAAAAACTGGCTTTGAAAGGCCTTTCAAATGCACCAACAAATATCTCACGGCACGCTTCCTTATAGTCACCGAGAAGGCTGTGGCACCACAAACCTGCCAAACAAATGTGGTCAGATTTAACAGATTTTATGTG
The DNA here is from genome assembly GCF_030014155.1 of Tachysurus vachellii. Classification (NCBI taxonomy): domain Eukaryota; kingdom Metazoa; phylum Chordata; class Actinopteri; order Siluriformes; family Bagridae; genus Tachysurus; species Tachysurus vachellii. The sequence goes on from NC_083477.1 coordinate 15,839,990, forward strand.
TCATTTACACATACTGTAATTGACTAATTTACAACCTCCACTAAAAGAGGTGTGATTTGATTCTGTATGCTGATGTATTTTCTTTTAAAACAGGGTGTCGTCGTGTTTGACTGATTTACACACAAGCCAAGTGTTTGCCAGTCACGTATCCACAAACTTACACACTTTTTTCCTCTTCCAAATAACTAAATTCTAACCATTTATTCTCAAGCAAAAGGTACCTGGAAAAGGAAACAGTGTTCTAAAGGACACAAAGCTAAAAACACACTGACTATCTGAGTTGCTACTATAGAGTAAGACTTGTCTTCAAAGGCGGGACAAACACTTTCAAGAGAGAATATGATTGGGTGAGAACAAGATAAGTACAATATTGTCAAAAACCTAATATACTAGGAAAGTTATAACTGTTCTCTATTTTTCTTTCTAGATACACTATCCTATTGTTGTCTAAAACAATATAAGATCAATATATTAGTACATAATATATATATCAGGAACAAAAAAAGCTATTTTGATTTTAGAAGCACTGGTTTGTAAACACTAAAAAAATCCGTTATAACAGGTAAGTGCCACTTTTGAACAAACTAAAAGGTGTCACTTTTAGTTACCTCAAAATGAAGTTTTATTGAGTTAAACACCAGTTTTAAAATGAGAGTAACAAACAGTTGTGAACGACAGTCATACACAGACAAGGAGACAGACAAAAACAGATACAGAAATGTTTCTTATTATATATTAAAATATACTAAAATAAACCTGGCTATATGCCACTAGGTAATAAGCTCACCTGCACGACTGTTTCTCAGTCTCTCCCATCTTGTACCCTTGCTGGTGGCAGCAGCTACAGTAGAGCACCATCTCCCCAAGGCAGCCATGTTAGCGTGTGAACCACAGCGCGCATGCGCGATAACGGCCAAATTGCCATCTGCTGGACATACAGGATGCTACATAGGCTACAGAAGGCATTAGTTTCACGGATATTTAGTGCACATACAAAGGGAGGACGGAAGCATTTGAGATTCAGCCATTTTTAGAACCAAGAGTTACATTAAACCGGAAGAACTATGATATGTTTTCAGTTTGTAAAACAGGTCAGGGCTTGTAATTGTTTTATTACTTTAACAACAACAAAGAAAAAAGACTGAATGCAAGCTGAGGATTACACACAATATTATTAAGTCATTATTAAATTCATATTACCTTTAAAGCTGTAATATCAGAGTCATAATGACTAATGATTTTAGAGAAATGTCATTTTTTTTTTTATCTAAACTGTTAATTATTTGTCACTATGCGGATAATATTCAGATAAACGTCATTTATTTCCTATATATATATATATAAAAACACTGAACTCTAGGAAATAAATGATATAAATAAATAAATATGAATAAATATATATATATAGATAGATTATATAGATATATCATTTTGACTCTATCGTGTTTAGTTATACTTCTATTTAAAAAAAAGTATTATATAATAAATGATGGTCTGTAGTCCAGGGTATAAAAACTGCGTCCCACGAGCCGAGTTCAGTCACGTGACTTTAGTTCCATACCCAGGAACTGCAGGAACCGTCAAAGCGACTAGATGACGTGGAACCTGCGCGAGCTCAGTTTTAAACCGTCACGTTATTTAAATATGGTTCTTTTCTCATGAGGTTAGGTTCAGTTTGTGGATGTTCAGATATAGCTGTTATATTGTGAACGAGAGGATTGAGCTGTTATTAAAGGTCGAGAGAGGACCGACTGCTCCTCTTATCAGGTTGGTGACTGTTTGATGAACCAAAGCTTATATCCTGTGGGGAAAAAACACTATTCAGGTTCCTGTAGAAGATACCAGTTTAGCTGATTGATATTACACTATAATCTAATACTTTATTGTACAGTCTGTTTAATGATCACTGCATTGACCAGATTATTATTTTTACAGTCATTATTTAAGACTCTGATCTCACACCATGGCTGATGAACTGAAGTTTCAAGGTGGGTGGTGAATAAGTTACAATGGCTAAAAACAATCTAACACTATATGCCTAAAATTTGTGGACACCTGGCCATCCATCACATCCATATGTTAGCTTTCCCTATATTATTGCCACAAAGCTGGAAGTGCACAGTTATGTAGAATGTGTTTATATGCTTAAACATGACAATTATTCTGCGTTGGAACTAAGAGGCCTAAACCTGTTCCAGCTGTGAACAAATCAAGGACCATAAGGACATGATGCACCAAGGTTGGAGTGGAAGAACTGACTGACACGACGCTACTGAACACCTTTAGGATGAACTGGAACACTGACTGAACCCCAGACCTCCTCAACTGACATCTGATCTCACTAATGCTCTTGTGGCTGAAATGAACACAACTCTGTCTTCTTTTTAGAAGCGTGGAAGTTATTATAAGGGCAAAGGTTATATCTGGAATGGGATGTTTAGTTGTCCACAAACTTTTGGCCATTACAGTGTACAATCTGGTTATCTGTGTGTGTGTCTGTGAGAGAGAGAATATTTAACAATCAAGATTCTGCATTATAACCCTGTTCTAATTCCCCTATTTAAGTATAAGCAAATGTGTTATATTGATTGTGTTAACTGCTTTGTACAAAAGGACAGATTTTCCAGCTGAAACTTGTGTTCAGAGGGATTTGATCTAAAATGGATTAAAACTTGTGGAGTCCAAATCCGGTCGACTGCAAGTTGTCATTTAAATAACAATTGGGACGAAACAAATGCTAAGAAACTCTGAAATTCCTTCAAGTATTTCAAAGATTCACTCAAACTGTAGTGAATAACATCATTTGTAATAAAACTTTTGGAAATGAATGCAAACTAGAAGCATTGTGAAATTTTTGGACTCTACTGTACATACACATTGAAACCTAAAGGCCATTGTAGTGTAACCAGTCCACCTCACTACATGTTTTAACAGTGGCAGAAAACCTGAGATTCCTGAGGAAAGCCTTTACATATACTGGGAGAACATCATAAACTCCACACAGACAATAATCAGTTCCAAATGTGTCAGATTTATAGTCTCTATATAATTCTAAAAGAGATGAAAAGAGTAAAAATGAAGATCTTTGTATGATCAGGTAGGACGGGTAGTTTCACTATAAACCTGCCTTGCTGTGTGTTCTTTGTGTGCGTTAGAGTTCGAGGAGGCTGCAGATCTCCTGTCTGCTGACCCGGGCGCCTCCACAATCAGCGTCTCCACTCCTGCCTCTTCTGGTGCAGCAGCCACGTCTTCCTCAGATGTCAGACTGAACCTGTCAGATGATGAGGAGGAGAACCAGCAGGAGAGCTCTGGGGTGTGTTTACCATCACAATTCACACATCATTAAAGAGCTGGATGGTGATTGCTTATTGTATTGTTTTGATTGCAGTTACTCAGAGGTGAGAAGCAAACCAGCGGCTTCTGGACATTTGAATACTATCAGTCATTTTTCGATGTGGATACGGTGCAGGTATGGAATGTTGGGATAATCTAATCTATTTCTTTGTTTTTTTTTTTACACTTGAATTAACAAAACAATTAATTCCTTAGGTGTTGGACAGGATCAAAGGGTCGCTTCTACCTTTACCGGGACGAAATTTCATCAAACATCACATTCGCAGTAACCCAGATTTATATGGTAAGGAACAGTGCTTGTTTTCTGCTGTTACTTATTCAAGCATTTCTAATCGTTTGCGAGCAAAAATGGCAGACTGTCATGAAATATTCATTGCACTTTTAATGCTTTCTTCTCTCACAGGGCCATTTTGGATATGTGCGACTCTTGTCTTTTCTGTGGCCATTAGTGGGAACCTCTCTACCTTTCTGAGTCAGATGGGTGACCCACAATATCACTATAGACCACAATTCCACAGAGGTAAGACACATCAGATAGAAGAATCTCCCACACGTGTAAAATCATTTTTTTTCTCAATAATACTTTGAGATGCGTTGTTGTAACACTACACCCTTACTTATTTTATAATGACAGCATGACTTGTCATGTTTTGTCATTTATATCCTTTCTCTTATTGTTAATAAGGCAAACTCGGAGTGTTTGTTAGAAGGTGCTGACACTGGAGGCTTCTTTAAAAAAAATACTTTAACATTTTAAATTTGATTAAGGGCCTTAGACTGCGCGGTGTATCCACCACACATCCATACACTGTAATAGAACATGCACGTTAATATAAAGCTGTGATTTCATTTCAATTCATTTTCATTTGTAAAGCACTTTTAATAATGGACAGTGTTTTAAAGCAGCTTTACAGAACATAAGAGGCGACTGTGGTGAGGAAAAACTCCCTTAGATGGAAGAGGAAGAAACCTTGAGAGGAACCAGACTCAAAACGGAACCTCGTCCGGGTGGCACTAGAGGGTGTGTGATAACACTGGAGAGTGTTATTATGAATAATGTCCTTTTTTCAGTCATATACATTCTGACAATTGTGTATTGATTAGGAGGTTGGCATGTAGTTGGCATCTTGAATCCAACTTGAGCTGGTACATCTCTAGATGCATCAGGATCCTCACAGAGTTGGACTCTTCTCACTAAAGTTCTGAGATCTTCATGAAGCGAACACAACTGGAGGTGGTACAATCTCTGGATGGGTAGAAAAGATTTGCCTTACAGCCGGAATTACTGTCTGCGCTGCAAGATTTAACAACTTTGTCAGAACCTGTTTGAGATCAAATCAGATTCATTCCATTGGGATTGTGCATAAAAAAAATATTACTTTGAAGGCTTTAGCAGGAAGGAATTAGCGTTAAGTCTGTAATGAACTCTGACATATTAGTTCCTCAGGAGCTCTTGGTTGCACAATTCACATCCACTCGACTATAAACTGTTGTAGAAAGGTCGTTATTTACATTTACATTATTTCCTGTCCAGTGCCACCCAAATGAAAGAGTTCCCTTCTGAGTCTGGTTCCTCTCAAGGTTTCTTTCTCATATCATCTCAGGGAGTTTTTCCTTTGCCACTGTTTCTACTTCTGTAAAGCTGCTTTGAGACAATGTCAGTTGTTAAAGCGCTATGCAAATGAATTGAATTGAATTTTAAAATGTTATTTCCAACAGTGACGATCGCAGCAGTCACCGTGTTCCTGTACGCATGGCTTGTACCGCTGGCTGTGTGGGGCTTCATGACTTGGCGACAGAGCACCGCACGACAGATGAGTGCTTACTCTTTCCTGGAGACGGTGTGTGTCTATGGCTACTCGCTCTTCATTTACATTCCTACTTCGGTAAGTTTGACCATCGCCGATCCCGTTAGAAACTGTGGCTTTATGTGTGGTGGCCTGAGAAAACCCTTACATGGACCAAACACGGGTGAATTTGTCAAATATATACTGTAGATGTGCACCAGCTAAACTTTATTTCAGAATTAAAAAGAATCATGTGGAACAGGAAGTACCGAACCTTAGGAGGTGGTGCGACTGCAATGAACACGACTTGTACTCGGGTCTGCACTTGTTCAGGAACTTAAGTAATCTGCACTTGTTTTAGCTGATATCATTAGTTTCCACATGTAAGGCATGATTGGCAGGGGAACATTTGGAAGACATGAAGTGAGGTGCATTATTAAGACACTGGAAGAAGAAAACGTACCACAGCAGAAAAACAAGAACACACACACAATTACAGCAAAATAGAAAAAAAACAAGTAGTTTTGTGTTCCCAGTGTGCTTGATGATGATAGAACCAAACCTCAGCCAACGGCCAGTGTGCAAAGCATCAAATTTCTGTCTAACTCTGTGTTCTGTCAACTATACAAACAGCCATTGTCTGACAAATAGATTCATAAATTCAATCGATTAGGATCATGTCCGTTTTGCCATAGCTAGCCAAAAATCAGTCAGGAAAGACATCTTCAGTCACAAAAGTTAAACTGTGATGTTACAGACCAAAGCAAAAGGTAGAAACTAGCCTGAAGAAACTTTATCTTTTTGGTTTCAAATTAATGTATAATGTAATATTCATAAAGTTGTGATGTAAGAGTGTACTCTTGACAGGAAAAACTACATTTGTCAACTTTTTTTACCCCCTTAATAAATTCAGTGGGACCTTCATACATAGATATGGTGTCTCTTTTGTTGTTGTTGACTAAATTGTAAAATTACTTTCTGTGGAAACTTTCTCCTTACTTATCCTGTTAAGATATTATGGATCATTCCATTCGGTTGGCTGCAGTGGCTCTTGATTCTGATTGCCATGTCAGTCTCTGGCGCTGTCTTGGTCATCACCTTTTGGCCTGCGGTTCGTGACGACACCAAAATGACGGCGTTCTCTGTGATGGCAGCCATCGTGTTGCTCCATGCACTGCTGGCTATCGGCTGCAAGGTGATTTACTCACAACTATATAAAACTAACGAACCTATTCGATTCAATCATTAACAAACAATTCCCAAGTTGTCTTACTTAATGTCTGTACCCAGAAATCTGTTTCTCACTCAAACTGACTGGTGTTCATGCAAGGCTGGTCATGTCCATGGTAGATTCTACATTAGAAGTCATTTTAGACTTCAGACTAAACTTCTCTTCACTCACAGACATTCATCTTCATTGTACTGTATCTGATCTTCTGTTTCAGTTGTATTTCTTCGAAGCGGCAGCACAAATCCCATCGCTCAACCCTTCCTCAGCGCCTTCAAGCCTGAATCTCACAGCACTAACCACTCTGAGCAAACCCAAATAACCCGCCATGAGCTCAGGTTAGATGGAAAATCCCCCCGTTTGCTAACGCACTACTGACTGAACAGCTCATAAGTGAGATGGAGATGACTTCGGCTGCTATGCACCTGCTATTCTTTGATTAACTGGAAGGTGAAGCTTTACTCGGATTGTAATGTATTAGACAGAGGTGGGAGATTTGGATGACTCCATGCTTGGACAATGAGGATACTGCTACTCAACACGATATGTACCATGTTACTATTAAATATAGCGTGAAGTCACAGAGTTAGTTCGGAATGGTTGCTGTTCTAAAAAAATTTGAATGAAGGCTCAAATGTGAATAAAATGTATTACATCGTGATAACTTTCAGACCTAAACAATTCTCCGATGTCTAACGTGCTGAAATCAAATGTGATGAAGGTGGATAATGATTCAACTGGTGTTGGGGCAAATTCAACAAAAAAAAAAAATAATAATCCAAGCAACTATGTTAAAACATCTTATTGCATCTTATGTACATTTCTAATTGTTCTGTTCAGGTTCCTTGCGTAATTAACCTTATGACAACAAGGTAAACCAGGAAGTAAAAAGCATTTGGGATGTAGCAGTAGTGCAGGAAATAAGTGAATCTGAAGGTAAGCCAACAGATTTGGAACCTTGCTATATTTGGTTTACTTAAGTTTTTTTCTTTAAACATTTTCAAACTTGTCCAAATCTGGGATTGAATGGCTTTAAAATTCATACTTTATTATTTTAAAAAAAAAAAAACACACACACATGCTTTGGCTCAAATAAACCACAGAGTCCATGTGGCAGGTCAGGGCTGGACAAAAAGAACAGCCAAATAAACAGCTTAGTATTTCTGCTGGAATTTATCCATGGAGGAACACGAAGTAAAATTTGGAGCAAGTTTGGACAGGATTACCAAAAAAGTCCAACACTAACTTTCACTGCATTAAAGCAAATTAAATCTATCCAAATGTCTTCTGTCTCCTGTGAAAAGAATTGAAATTGGACAATTTGGAAGTAATGACCCTTCAATCGATGGGAAATAAGCAACTGTAAAGAGTTTGGCCTCTTTTACACAAGAAGCCAGACATTAAAGGAAAGTCTCCAACATTTAATTTGCATGTTTTTTTTTCCTTTTATCTGTTGCTTTTCTTGTGAAATAAAAAAAAAAAAAAAGGAAAGGAAAGGGGGTTAATTCTACAAACTAACATGATGTCTCTTCAATTAAAGTTTCTAAATCCAATCAATGGCTGAACGGAAAAGGGGAAAAATATATATAAATGGGTGACTGGAAGCAATGCATACCTTCAAGAGTCTTTCTCTAGGCAATGCCCAGCAAGGGGAGGTAGGAGATGTAGGGACAGGAAAAACAAGTTAGGATCAGGGGTCAGAGAGGTTTGACAGGTGATTACATTCACAAAAAAAAAAAAAAAAAAAAAAATACAAGATCATGACACAGGTCAAACAATAAGGATTTGGGGGAATGTAAACTAGGATTCTGTCGATCCAAGCAATTGTCCTGCTGCAGTGGCCGACGGGTGTGTGCAGAGCCTGACATCCAGTTCATCCGTCCTCTTTCCTGAACTAATGCCTCCTAATCCGTTCCAGAATTCCAGCATTGTGCCTGGATGGCCGGAGAGCGCGTGGATGCAGACCTCAGGAACAGGAGATTCCTCAAATGCTCATTAGCTTAATACATGGTTAGTTTTTGCTAACCTTGCTGCAAACAGGAGGGAACAGCTAGCTGCACATATATCTCAGGCTGCACTATTTATGAAAAAAGAAATAAAAAATGAAAGTGTTGCTCTGAAATGGAATGAGCTACAAGATGGTATCCATCTATCTAAACTACTTATCCTACAGGCAATGACAGTTCCTGAATGTTCCTGAAAGCCAGAGAAGAAATCCAGTCGCACTGCAGATGTTTAGAAAGGTCGAAGTGGCTGAGACTATATTTATACTAAAAGTTGATATTGCTGGACAGCTTGATATGATGTGGAGAAAACAATCAATCTAGGAAAAAAGATGACCCGGGAACAGCAAGTCGGCCCTGCCAAAAATCTCAGGTTCATTACAAACGGTCCATCACTGACATTTTTAAGTGTCCCTTGTATGAATGTACATCTGATAATTATTTACTTAAAAAAAAAAAAAAAAAGTTCTGCAAAGAACATTCCATCAAATCCCAAAGCTCAACAGTCCACTGCCTCCTTGTGGCTAATCCTGGAACTGCACTACTGTGGAGGAGGAGGAGAGCGATGGCATCACATCTCCGACTGTTCAAGACAGAGAAAAGGCTGGCATTGTAGGGTGGGATGCAGAAGGGGTGGGGAGGACTGTGGTACTGAAAGAGACAGCAAGAGAGGTTTTATATATATTTATATACGAATATACATCAAGGAGGGGGGCGGGTAGATAAGGTGACAGTCAGATGCTGCAGCACTGGATTTGGTAATCTGGTTTAGGCTGTGGTCAGTTTAGGAGGCTGGACATGCAAAGGGGAGGGCAAGCAGGGAGGGGCCTTAGCTCCCATAATGCATCGTGTTGCTGGGGATGACCATGGGTGAGGCCATTGAGATAGCAGGACCGCCCATGGTGAACTGGTTAGTGACGGGATAGTGGGTGCTGCTGCTGTTCGGACCCTGCTGGGTTGTAGCTCCTGTGGGGAGAGAGAGAAAAAAAAAAATGATTGAAACAATCTCCCTATTACCTCAGCAGTTAGCCGTGTACACCTGCAGAAACATTGTGATCAGTGGAACACTACTCCTCAACAGTGCTGTGAGAATACTGTATGCAGCAGATCTGGTATGCAGCAGAGTGTTCAAAAAAAGAACAAACATACCCTGGACAATTCCTGTGCTCATGATGGAGCCCATTCTGGAGTGAGTGTGGTTCACAATCCCCGTGTTCACTGTGAAAAGAGAAAAACGTTCAGGGCCTCCATTAAACTCCTGAAAACGTTTTTGTAAATAGTTTATGGATCGTGATCTAGGCCCTTTTTCCATATATCTGTAATAATAACAAACATAAGCAGTGGTTCATGATTATCTACAGTTTGAATCTATATTTGTTTTTTGCTCTAATCCCAGAGTCAGTGTCTTTGTATGAAACCTTAAGATTTCTGGAAGACCTGGCATGACTGCTACTTAAATTAGCATTTCATCCATTTTCTTGTATGACCGAGAGACCCGTCCTGTCCAGAAGGTTTCTGCAGGCTTACAAGCGGCTTGCAAATGCACAATCATGGCACCTTTTCCTGTAGGTTCATTCACTGTGACAAACCTGAATTGTGCTTAGTCATGCTGCTTTTTGGGAAAAATCAGAGTGGTTTTCAAGCAGCTTCTTTACCCCAAGGGGTAGAAATGGGGTCATGGTCTGGCACCTCTGCACTTCATAAAGGATGCCTGAAAGTGCTCATCGGTGTGGATTTATGGTGTGTGGGTGTGTGTGTGTGTGGTTTGTGTGTGGATCCGTACATGCGTGCATGTCTGTACCAAGGGGGATGAGGTTGTTGTGGGAAACTGTAGAGCCACTGCCACCAATGACAGAGCTGAGGTCATAAGCTGTTTGCATTCCTGAAATTAAGAGACAGAAAAAGAGAGAATAAGAGAACAATAAAAAACAACTCGTTTGCAAACATCACAACGTAGTAAATAGCGTTTAATTCAATTGTTTTTAAAGGCTTTCACACACACATAATGAGTCCAGTGCAGTATTCACTGTTCAAGAGGTTGTGTGTGTGTGTATTACCTGACACAGCCATGCCTTGACTCATGCTATAGGCTCCCCCAGTGTTCCACATGTTCTCAGAGGGGGAGGTGTAGTGTGAGCCTGGAGGAGGGTTAGGGCTGCTGCCTGTGTATCTGCACAAACACATTGAACAAACAGAGATGAGATGGTGTTTCCTGCTTCAAGCAGACTGTTTAAACAGGATTATAAACAAACATGAGTAATAAATATACTATAATAAACATGCACCAAGTCACCTGAAAAAGGGGTTCTTCAGATCCAGGAGGTTACTGGACTTGGAGCCAGTCTGATCCACTTGAGCAACAATACTGATGTCATAGCTTTGCCTAGACCAATAAAATGTTGTTAATTGAACTGTAAAAACAAAACTACTTTCCTGGGAGTAAACATTATTATTATTAAGTGTAACCTCTTGTTGGCGATGAGCAGGGCCGTGCCCGACATAGTGTCTCCAGCTTTGGCGAAGAGTGGCGACTGCAGCAGACAGCGCACCTGATACCAGTGAGTCAGGGGCTCAGTGGGTGCCGTAGAAAGCCACACAGTCATCCTGCATGAAGAAAGAACACAACAATTTTTAGCTCACTCCAAATATTCATGCACTCTGTTTGTTTAAATAAGCCTCAGAGAAATATTATGGCACACAAAACTTACACAGAGCCCATAAATGCAACGTCAAACCAGAAAGCCAGGCCGTGCACCAACCCTGAGTGCATCATATGGAACTTAAAGGGGATCTCTATCCTGGATTGGGGAAAACAAAACAGATGGTCATTCAAGAACCTGTTTATTCCTTAAGACTGGGAAAAGGAACGACATCACTGAATGATAAGCCAGTACAAATAATAATAAACAACATACTTATAAAGGTCCTCCTCTTTAGCTTCTAAAAAGTTAACTGTATATTTCACAGACTTGGCCATCAAGATTCGGATGTCAAACGTGTCCTGAAAAGAAAGCACACGAAAAGCACTTAGCATTATGTAGAATATATGAACCAATGAGAAACAAATAAAAGGTGGTGGCATAGCTATCCTATAAAATGGCTCCTACAGTCTACAGTGATACAGAGTGTGGGTATAAAATGGCCCCTAGAGTCTATAGTGATACAGGGATTGGGTATAAAATGGCCCCTAGAGTCTATAGTGATACAGTGTGTGGGTATAAAATGGCCCCTAGAGTCTATAGTGATACAGGGATTGGGTATAAAATGGCCCCTCCATATCCAAGCCAACAAGTGGTTTTCTCAGCCACATATTGTGTTTGTCCTGATGTCATGGATTTTTCCCCTCATCGTGATTTATATATTTTGTGGATTATTTGTACAAGTCAAAACTAAAAGAAACATCAACTGCTGCCCCTTTAAGATCACAACTTTATGCACAAACGGTACAGCTGATTCCACCTAACCTGTAAAACATGTTTTCAAAGCCATTGTAAATGGAAACATATTTCCTTGATTGCTGTCTGCTTTGCAGCAAAAGGCTTATTATGCTCATGATATACAATGTGCAGTAATTGCTCTCTATCAAATGAGACACATTTCCTTATTTGTTAAACTCTGATAATAAATTGACCCTGCAATTCCTCAACACATCAGGCTCCCAGAAATCAGATCTGGTTCTTGCAACACTGCTGAGAGCGAGCATATGCCTGCATGGGCACGCACACACACGCTGATCCGACTCTACCTACCAGCTAAAACATGTAGAATGTATACACACACACCCAAACTCCACAGTTTATTACACCCTTTTTACCACAATCGGCTGTCTGAAGTACTCATCTACGGCAGCTCCCCTCAGTGCAGACAGATCCACCCCATGGAACGATGGCTGGTACCTTGAAAACCACACAAGATGAAATGTTAGGATTGTCTTGTCTTTAATCTTTCAGATTTATTCTGTTTAGAGGCTTGTTCATGTCTACGAGAACATCCACTTACACAAAAATAATCTGTATTTAAAAAAATAATAGCACTTCAGTCAACTGGTCAGAATACTGTGAGGTCAGAATACATTCTGCATGAGTCAGATTTTTTGTCCCTAGTGCTGCTACAAATAGTGAAGAGTAGTGAGTTTCTAGTACCGAGGTAGCAATACTACATTTTATTTTGCCAACATAAACAATATATACGATTGACATTTCTGTCCTGATCTGAGGTCACTGGATGCTGGCTTTGATATGTGCTGATTGCATATCTTAATTCCTTTCAGCTTGCTCAGAGAGACCAAACAGAAGTGTTTTGTACCACAAAAGCTCTGATTTCTGTTTGTGCCTCACAGCGTAGTTCACACCTACAACAACCATAATGAACAGCATTTGCTCAGTCCTCAGAACAGGACTGGCACTACCTCACTCAGGTGCTACCAGAGGAGATATTTGAGTTTCGGTGTGACGGTTGTATTCTCACATGTTTTTGCAAAGCCGAATGGAACACATGGCAGGCTTCGATTCAAACGAACAATCGGTGGTAGCTCAGGCAGCAAGCAAAAAGGACCACGATGGAGAGTTGTGTGCAAGGGGAAACATCAGACATGTTATTGAGTGCAAAGCTTTGCTTCTGTTGGGACATACTAGTAAAATCTGCCCAAATTTTTCCTTTTCTTCATTTTTGCCCCTTTTTACTTAAAATTTAAGGCAACGCTACGATTGTGTACACAGTTTAAAGGAGAAACAATTAGCTCTCACTACAGAAGCTCACCAGAAGTTGGCTTTGGTGAACTGCTCCATGTAGAGCTGCTCGTCTGTAAAAGGAGCGAGGTGGACATCTCCAATGGTGGGGAACATTTTACCTAAAAACACAAATCATAAACAAGTCAGCAATATTATAAGAATCTGACAGTTCAACACATTGAGCCTGAAATCTCACACACACGCACACAACTAACCATTCGGTTTCAGGAATTTCTTGGCATGCAAGTAGCTCTCCAGCATCCTCTCGTTAAACAGCATATAGCCCATGGGCTCGGAGATGATGATGTCCACTTGCTCAGGCAGAGTGATCTCCTCCACCTTTCCTGGGATTACTGCCACACGCTCCGTCAACCTGTTACTGTTCACCAAAACCTACACAACACACATGTCCAAACAGCCATTTATATGCTGGCATAAAGTTAGTGTGTTAACATGACAGACTGGACCATTGTGTTTAAGGAGTTGCACCTCTGCATGCTGAGACATAGTGCTGGCCTCCACCGCATACACCTTACGTGCTCCAGCCTGAGCCGCGAAAAACGACAGGATCCCTGAGCCACATCCCACATCCAACACCACCTACAGGATCGAAAGAGGGCAGAAGGGTAAAATAACTGCATCCAAACCACAAGATTGATCCAGAACTAATCTTTAATTCCTTCTCAGGAATAAGCAAGGATTTCAGAACACTGGGTCGTTTGTTAACACACTACAGAGAACTTCATAAGACTTGTAACAGAAAAACAGCATTTCAAAGAGAACGAGCTGCAAGTCTACTGTCATTTTGTAGTATGGACACCAGACCATCGGCAACACAGAACAAATGTACTACAGAGAAGGACATTTCTAAAAGACGAAGTAAGCGACCATAAGCTGAGCTATGAAAGAAAAAACGTCATCTGGACTCCACACCTCATCAGAAAACTAATAATCAGTGTCAGTGTTGCTCAGCACGGGGAAACAGGACGTGCACTTCCAGACGAAAATAATCTCAAAGCTCAGTTTCAAAAGAAAGGAAAGGGGGAGAAAGTAGTAAAGATTAAAACATGGTTTGAACAGAGTCTGTGTGTTTCTTCATTTTTTGTTTACCAAGCTTCTATAACCTGGATTTGATAAATCACTTAAAAATATATAATTTTAATTGAAACATTGTTCCATTTCAATTTTCTTTCCAGATTTATGCCATCGAGGACTTTATAGTTGCTAATCTATAATCATTATAATCTATTGATTGCAAACATTATCTAGATTATTGAGATTGAGATAAAGACGATACGTTTAAAAACTTTTTTGTAGTGATTTTAAAACTCCAATAATGTCTCAGGTCAGTTTGACCCCAGCAGTAGTAAAGGGTCCGTAGAGTGAACGTAGCGCGTGAACAAATGTTTATTTTGCACAACATAATGCAGAAAATTTTCATCAGCTATAATTAAATATAGATTAACATAATCTATGCTGCAACTTTAACTGTCTGTATTCAGGTGTCTCTTTCTTTTGTGTTCTCTCTTCAAACCAGATCATTTAAATGAACATTTAAACACAAAACAAATCTAATTCCTGTAATATTTAATCTTAGTTAGAGACTTCAAATGCAGTTCTGTATTCTGCCCTGGATAAGTGCACTGGCAATGTAAAAAAATAATAAAATATCTAATCTGGTTCCCCTGCTCAATCAGACAGGGCAAAACTAAGGAGCAGGTAGAGTTATGAGAAAAAGGCTATAAAGTGCAAACAATATACATTCACCATGTGCAGGAACCTGTACCACTAAACATTGGAGGTGTGATCCAATCAGCCAATCACATGGCTGCAGACGTGGAGGAAAATTCAAACATCAGAATGGAGGAAAAGTGTAATCATACTGACTGACTCTGGCAAGGATGAAGATACCAGATGGGCTCGTTTTAGAATATTTCATATGCTTCTGATCTACTGGGAATCACACACATACACAACAGTCTCTAGAGTTTATGCAGAATGATGAGGAAAAACAAAAAACACTGGGTGAAACCATTTTGTTGCTCAGGGAAGTCAAAGGAAACGAGCCAATTAATTCAAGCTGCCAGGAAAGATGAAGTAACTCAGTTTTTTCATTCATGGTGAGCAGAAAAGCATCTCAACAAAACTGGAGGTGGATGAGCTACAACAGCAGAAGACCACAAAACTGGGTTCCACTGCTTCTAGGAATAAAACCAAATTTTTACCTGAATATGAATAATTAAGAGATGATAACTAAATCTGACAACTGTCAGCATAACTGAAAACTAAAACTGCATCTGGCCATTTAATTCAATTGCACTGAAATGACACCTTACAAAATCAATCACAACACTGTCAATTTCAGAACAACTTTCGACTTCAGCCTGTTTTAACACCATATGTCCATTAATTTGAGATTTTTTTTTTTTTTTAACAAGATCTATTTGAATGTTACTTTTTTTGTTTGGTGTGAAATCTGCACTTTTTTTAATACCTGACAAGTAAAAATGCATTCTACTGCATTACAATTACAAAACACATACTTCACAATACATTATACAACCATGTATATGTGTTTGGTGGGCTGGTGTTACTTGTTTTGTGTCAGGCCTGCTGGTAGATGGCCCATCAATTTTTTTAAGCCACCTGTCCATGGCGGCTGCTCCCCTCTGTGTGACAGTTCTCCGAAAGAAATGCACTATAAACAAATGTACTGGCTGTTTTTACAGGAAGGAGTAAAATGGCGGCAAAATAAAAATGCACATAAGGTCATTTAAAACAATTTAGAATTTTAACCTTATTTTTTCTGGTTTTAGTAATAAATTTCTATATACAATAAAAATAAAAAAACATGGGATAGGTAACTTAATTTTTTATAATTATTTTACGCACCCCCTGCAATTACGGCACGGGTCCGCGTACCTGTGATTGAAACATTTACGTTTACATCAGCGGTGTCCGATCTTATCCACAAAGGGCCGCTGTGGGTGCAGGTTTTCATTCCAACTAAGCAGAAGCCACCCCACAATTGAGGGTTAAGGACCTTGCTCAGGGTCCCTGGGAATTGAACTCGCAGCCTTCCTGTCAGTAGTCCAACATCTTACCCACTAGGCTACCACATGCCCAGTGTTGAGAAACACTGTTGTAGCACACCCACCTCAAGGTTTGATGTTCAATGTGTGGTGCGCTTCAAGGTGTTTTTCTCCTAACAATCTGAGCTATCTGAGAACAAACTTCCTGTCAGTCCAGACCAGGCTGGTCATTCTCATCTCATCTCACTTATCAACAAGATGCTTCAGCCTGCAGACCCTCTGCACAAAGGATGCTTTTTGTAGAATTCTTTGTAAAGCTCTACAGACTGCTGTGTGTGGAAAATACCAGGAGATTTTGAAAACCCAACAGCTTCTGAAATACTCATAGCAGCCTATCTGGTAGCATCAACTTTAATCCCAGTTAAAGTCAGAGATCACATTTTATCAATTGTCATGTATGATGTGAACATTTCCTGAAGCTCTTGACATGTATTTGCATGGTTCATTGGTTGGATAGATATCTGCATAAATGTACGAGTGTACAGATGTTCCTAATAAAGTGGCTGGTGAGCGCACACGTATACGAGGAATAACGTAGCCGACTACGGCGGAAAATACCTTGTCCTTGAAGTCGGTATGGTTCTGGAGAATGGCCCGCTGATAGGTTCCAGTTCGTACATAATCCTGCATCATGTTCTGCTGCTGAGATAGGTAGCCATAGAACTGAAGGACAACAGGAAGTGAAGGAAATATAAATATTAGTATATTTTTTAAAATTGAGCCACATCAGTCACATCACCACATGAAAAAGGATGCACCTCTACTTGAACCATAAGGAAAAGGCTCATAACGAAACCATGTTTTCTTATAAACTGTACTTTTCTCCTGAACGTTGAAGTTCTTCTGGAAACATTTGCTACGATGTGCATCACAGACTCCATAAACTCCAGGACCAAATCTCTCTGCCTCTGCCAAAGCATCAATTGGGTTGAAATTAAACCTTGATGCGGGACAGTAACCCGAAACACGAGCAAAAAATGAACAGGATTTTGATTCAGCAGAGAATCGAGCTTTTCACAAGTCCATCCCATCCTCAAACCTAAACTTCCTTTAACGGACATAGGGTGAGCTGAGAGAACGCAGGACCCAGGAAGATGTGGAGAGATTCTGTATTAAGGAGTGAGATCAAATTCCTCTTATCATGCATTATATATAAAGAAGATTCAGTGCTGGTATGTTGTTAGGAGGAAGCTGGACATAGTACTTGAATGCAGAAGTGCCAACAGAAATATCTTCTTGATTAAGCTTTTGTTTTGCTTAAATACACTCATTTCAGTTGACTCTTAGTTTTTTAGTGCAATTAGCCACAAAGGCTTTTTCATACTCGTCAGCATTTGCACTGGAGTTTACTTTAAGGCACACAATCATACACTCACAAACCCGCAGCCTCCCAATCAGCAGGCAAAAACACACCTGAAAGTACTGTACTGCCGATGACTCTTCTGTCCTCTCGCTGAACACCGAGTGCTCATTCAAATGGCCGCGGCAGTTCTTCAGCAGATTGTAGAAGGAGGAGAAATCTGTGAGTGACCAAAAGCAGCAGCAGCAGGTTAAGAGTTGACAACAACTGCGATTACACTACGTGGCCCATCAGAACCGTAATACAAACACATTTGAAACCGCTGTGCATTTCAAAATGATGAACAGCTCAGGGAAAACACACACATGGTGTGATGGCTAGATGTCTAAAATAACTAAAAATATCTGAACATATTGCTGTGCGCTCGCAGGTACACAATCTAATTGAAGACTTCCTGTGGGTTGCTAATTTTCACAGAAAGCTTCAGGAGCACACGGTTTTTTTTTTGGCAGTGTGTAGGCTAACGGACTGAGAGAGGGTTACCTGTGGGGGAGGCAAACTGCAGAAGCACACTGTTACAGCCCAGTGTTATAATGAAGGACTGCTTCCCAACACGACTGCACTCCGTCTCCCGTGACAATGTACACTTAAACACGCTCGACTCCTCATCTGCAGAGAGAACATACGTTAACAGGTCAAAACATAGCCATTATATTATTTAGGTCCAACTCCCAGACCAGACATTTTTGGGTAACTAACCTCCTCGGACAACCCAGCAAACTAACACAAACTTTCACAGTTTCATATTCCTAATTTTCACACACTCTACTCGGGTCACTAGCTGCACTAGCATTTAATACAGCGTCTCAGCTGATCCAGGATTAAACCTAATGCTATTGATAGCCCACATGAACATACTGGACGAAGTCCTGTACTTTACAAAGCATCATTGGGGGGCGGGGGGGGGGGGGGGGGGTGTCGTTACTCCGTGAGCTCTTCCACCTGAAGAGGTTTGGTGGTTTCAAATAATTTTTCCCTCTAATGCGATGTGATGTATAAATACATAAATCCTCCTAAAAATAATTACTCAGTATAGAGTTTTATCAGGTTTTTGAACATGTGAACAATTAATAACTGTTTAACTGTAAAGGTTTAAACTATTAAAAACATCCGTAAAAGTCAACAGCTTTGTTTCTGCCACAGATTTTAACTTCTGCATTCAGCAGCATTGTAAAGCCCACAGCATGTATCTAGTTCTCTGTTTTAAACCCAACAGTCCTATATTTTGCATCGAAAAGCAAAACTACATCTAATAAAAGCATCCAGAGTTGCATTATTTGATGTTGGTGTATTGAGCAGTAGCATACATTGACATGGACAGATCACTAGCTCAGACGCTCAAAACAAACAGAAACTAGGGCTGGGTTTTTGACTCACAGTTCTATTGTTTAAGTTCTAAGCTTTAAGACTATAAATAAGTCTGAAGGCAAATGGAGTATCACCTTTATGTGAAATGTGAAAGCAGAACACTGTGGCCACAACGTTGGCAACAACTAGTAGACTTTGTAATGAGGGCACATAGATGATGTGCTACATTAGCAGCTTTGCTAGAAGCAGATGTTAACCACAATAGTTTCCCTTTGTCTTTATTTTACACTCAAACATGCAGTAGTCCATTTTTGTTACTTACTTGCACAAATAACCATGAGATGCACAGAACATGCTTAACAAAAAACAACAACCGTGCGTTAAACTGTGGCCTTTACAAAAGTCTATCAAGTTGCTGAGAAAAAATTGAAAACTGGCTGTTTGTCTGATCTCAGTCATCCTAACACACCTTTAACCAGCTAAACAGCTTCCTGGATCGTGCTACATTATAAGCTACAACTTTTAGCAGTTAGTTTTAGGGCAACCAAAAGGCAACACTTACACTGGGTGGTAGTGAATTTGTAATGTAATGAATTTATCATTTGTCCTTGTGTACTTAGAGAGGCCATGTGTCTGGCTGCTTTAGAAACACAGCACCAAGAAGAAACAGACACTTTTGCAGACACAGCGGTGAACTGAAACTGCAGGTTCACTCAACTAAACAAGAAATATCACTTTGTCAAAAAACATCTGAGCTGATAGACATATCAAATCAATTCATCGTCATGGAAAGGTTTCAGTGGTGGCTCAAGCGGTTAATGCTCTGGGCATTTGATCGGAGTTCAAACCCCAGAACTGCCAAGCTGCCACTGTTGGGCCCTTGAGCAAGGCCCCTAACCCTCACTGCTCCAGGGGTGCTGTATCATGGCTGATATGAAAGATGGAGTAGTGAAATTCTTTCTTCACAAATCCTATAATGTATACATGTCAAAAACTTTTCTTCTGTTCTATTCTATAAATTATCAGGTGAACCTGAAGAAAATTCTCCACACAGAGTCTGATTGGTCAGAGGCTGTTGAATAAAATTCTCTAAAAGCAGCTCCGTTTGCTCCCATTTAAAGAAAGAAAAAAAGAAAAAAGAGGCAGCTAAAGTGAAGGCAGGTGATGAAACTTCAGTCTCACACATTTCTCAAGATTAATTGCAACTATAAGTGGCTAAAAAAACTTTTTTTAAAATAAATTAACAATTTGCACTACCCACAAATTGCTATGGTTTAGGAAAGGTTTTTATTTGGGGGAAAATGACCTTTGGGGTGGGAACAGCAACTCCATTTTACTTCATACTTAACTAACACCTTCTGACCAATCAGATTGCAGAATTCATAAGCACTGCGGTACAGAGTAATTTCCCACAAAAACAAGAATGCAGAAGCAGGTTACACTTCTACAATTCCCTCATAAACCAAACACGACTGCACTGTTGTGAGGATCTACAGTCATTTCTTATTTCACAGACATGTCTCTGATTTCAGTTTCACCTGGATAGACCATGTGTGTTTCCTCCAATGAGAAAAATGCAGGACAAATCTACATTTTGTTCCCCATCAAAAAGTGATTATTTTATCATGTTGCGAACAAAGCGTGGCCATATGATGCAAGCATGGCAGCTTTTAAATAAGTCCCATTAGCAATAAATATGTTTGTGTGTCTATTCAGTGATAAGACTCATATCCACACAAGCTGTAAAATGACCACAGGAGAAATGAGTATCTAGCGGGTTGTGTCACATGCATCATGCTAGTTATCATGCTACATCGTGCTGGTGCTTGTTTTATTTTGGGTCTTTGGAACAAAGATTGTGATTATTACTTTTCAGATTTACTTTCAATACATTGTATATGTGTTTTCAGTTCATGACTCGAGAAGTGTTTAGTACCAGGGGAGGGTCAATGATTCCCCCAAACATGAAGCGACATCTGTGTAGAATCACAAACGTGCAGATCCAGATGGGACTAAAATAAGAGTTTGGCCAAAAAAAAAAAAAAAAGCAGTATGGGATCCGGCTTCAGATGAGAATGGACAAAAAACACAACCATGGCCAATAGAGATGGAAATAAAATCGCAGGTGGTGTCTGAAACTGCCCCAGAAACCCTGGATAAATTTAGTCCTGTCTAGATAGGATTATACAACTTAATAGAAACTCCTTCTGTGGAGCTTCTGATGCTTTTAAACTCGCCAGTGTGTTTTAGAAATAAACAACAGGCTGCTGTAACTGTGAGACTGTGCTGTGGATGTAGAGGTTAAGCTTTATATCTTGGTCACGGCACCATTTCTTCACCCTTTTCTTCTCAGGGGCATCAGTTTGGTGTGAACAAAAGCGGCAGCGCTGAATGAGCAGGCGGCCGGAGAGCCGCTATTGTTCCACACAGAACAAAGATGAATGCCTAAACACCGCAGGGAACAATATAAAGATCCAGCGTGGTCTACCAAACCAGCAAATGTTGTGCTACACTGGTTCATATTAACTGTTTTTCCACCAAGTCTCTAATAAACCCTGGTGTGCCGCGCGTGAAGGCACGAGCGCCGTCAATCACGCTTCAAAACAAAACAACGCGCGTGGAGGCAGTCGGCAGGCGCGTGATTAGATAAATACGAGCACAAAGACTCGCCTACAGGCAAAAATATCAGAAATTATATAAAGGTGTTTTATTTGTTTGCGTGCTTTATGTGGAAACAACGGCAAAGAAAACACGTCCAGTCAACTTTCTGACTAGGCGCGAATCTACATCAAAACGCTAGCTAGCTGCATATGTTTTATCCTACCCGTATACCGACAAACCCCGCCCACCTGGGGAGGGCCTTGCTGCTAAAACCCCGGTTCCTGAGCTCTGATTGGCTTACACAGCGTGCACTACGGCGCATTCTCAGATATCCGCCAATCGCAGAGCACAAGGCGTGATTTTTCGGAATGCAGGTGGGAGGAAAATACAGCTACTGCTACTTAGCCTCCAACAACATGCAGTGTTATTGTCCAGGACAAAGTTAACACTAAGTTATGGTTCTAATCGGTGCTACTCAAAATACACGATGTCAGGTTTAATATGAATGTAAAATGAACTTTCGACACTTTGAGAGTAAATATCATGTGTAATCAGTGTATCCTGCTAAACACAATGCGAATAACCCGAAGCATCAGCGTGCTAAATAAACACGAGCGTGTCTAATAACCCCGAACACTGTGCACACCTACAAATAGTACAACAACCAACATCATTTGCTCAGTGACATTTAGCTGCTTGTTTCACATGTAACCAGTGAAGGAACAGCGCGGTGCTGCCACTCGCCTGGTGCTGCTAGCACGCTAGGCTAACGCGGCTAGGCTAACGTGGCTAGGCTAAGGCCGTCCCGGACACAAAGGCTAAAAAAGCAGGAATGTACTCACTGTTCGAGAGGTTTAAAAGCGCCGCTTCCGGCGTGGTCTTCACCTCCAGCCGCAGGGGCTGCTGCTCGGAATGCCGCTGGATGTCTCCGTTGGCGTCCCCAATAGAGAGGAGCCGCACGCCGGGAAACACGGACACCGCCATCTTCGAGCTCGCGCAGAGAGACAGCAGCTCGCACCAGCGCACCACATCCAACCGCGCGGAGAAAACGGCTCTGACTCACTGCTGCCCCCTAACGGCCACACCACAACACACCATCTGCACCTGATAGAACCCGGCTATAGAACATGACGTGATTTTAACGTCCTCGCTTATTATAAATAGCAGTTTATACAAGCTTCACTTGCCGACTTACAAAAAGTGATTAACATGCTTCATACTTTTTGGGCAATAAAATTAATAAATTAATTTTCTGCAGCTCAAGGCTTTGACCATTATACATTAAAATAAAGCACTGTAAAATTCGAACTAACCTTCTTAGAAAATTAGTTCGAAGTGTTAGAAGAAAATAATCACAGCACGAACCTGGAATAAACTCTGCACCAATAGCAGCCAAGCTATTTATTCATACCTGGGGGCCATCAACCTACAGCAATGTTTTGGGAGGTGGAAGGAAACTGGAGAACCTGATGGAAATGTGCACACATGGAGAACATGCAAAACTCCAGATGGACAGTAACATGAGCTCAGGATCAAAGTGAGAACTGCGATACAGCAATTCATCACTCTGCTCCCCCAACCATCTGAAACCAGAAGTAGTCTCTCTGCTGACTTTTAATTTATAATTCCTTATAACTTTTAGTATCAATTGCATTTCCAGCTGTGTAACTTTTTGCATCTCAAATTCTTAGGAATTGAGATTTGTCTTGATTTGATTTTATTAACTGAGAGAGAGAGAGAGAGAGAGAGAGAGAGAGAGAGAGAGAGAGAGAACACTCCAAAACAAATCATAATATATACATAATATATCAGTACATTATCATGATGAATTTCTTGGACACCTGCTTTAACATTATGTTACTAATGCTCACTCCTTACATCAAACATATTCAGAAAGAAAATAAATGGAATCAGTAGGTAATAACACCTGAAATCCAGCTGTTTGTTATGCATTGTGGTACACATGAGAATGCAAAGCATCTGCGATCATATTATATTTATTGCGTGGTATTTTGGCATAACACGAGTCACGGAAAAGGAAGATATTAGTGTTAGTTTTTTTTTTTTTTTTTTTTAGAAAACAATATGACAAAATGTCTTGAGCCTTACATAACGTAAGATACCGTAATCTAAACAAAAGAAGCGGTATTCATATCAACAGTGTTGGGTTTACATACATCTACCATCTTAAATATAATGTATGCCCTCATTCATGAGCAAGTTTATATACCAGTTATATCTTATACTGTACAACACACTACAGGCTGAGAATTAATTGACCTTTTATGTCTGCACACAAAATTTATTTTTTATTGTAATTAGACAATACATAAAATCCCCTATTTTAAGGTCAAATACAGGACACATAAAAACAACAGGTTTAAACTATAGCGTTTTATGCTAATAATAAAGATGATGTGAAAATGTAAAAGCAGTGTTGGATCAGTTGCAGAGTTCACTTATGAAGTGAATGAAGAGCGACTTGTAAGACTTGTTTATGGGGCCTTCGCCCTTTCATCTGTAGGAGAGGCAAAGACAGAGAGAGAGAGAGAGAGAGAGAGAAAAGAGAAAGAGAAAGAGAGGCAGAGAGTCAAAAGATGGATAAGTTACAGATCATTTTTCAGAATCGGTTGAATACACATTCAAATATACCATTGATTTATAAAAGGGGATATTAAATTACAAACCACAGCGTACCTCAGAAGAGTTCGCAGGATTTTGGAGGCCGGAATGGATTATCACTGGATGGAACCCCAACAAGCAACGGGTCCCTATGGGCATTTTGCAAGCAGAATGTCTTCAGTTCAGCCGCAGCTTGTGAAACCTGATGTAATCAGAGAGCAACAGGATATGCGCTTAAACCCTTGTTATTTCTGAGTGAAAAAAATTAAAACTAAAAATACCTCTATTTGAAAAATTATCTAGGGAAAAAAGTTAAGAAAGAAAATTCAATACATGTGCATCCTGCAACACGACAAGCAAGTTGGAAAACCCAAGGTTTTTGAATATGGTAATCAGCTTATTAACTTTAAAAGAAAGAGGGGAAAAATAAATAATGTTTCTTCTACGACTTTATACTTTTACAGACTGCAGAAATGATCCAGAAGCTGTTATCATGATGAAGTGTATACAAGCATTGGGTAAAACTAGTGGTGTCCAACCTCCTACATTGCCTCCAATGTCCAGTTGTCAAAATCAACATGGACTCAAACATATTTTTTTATCAGTATCATTCCAAGACAGAAACAACGATCAGTTCTCAGCACACCTCAGAATAGCTTGACGCATTTAATTTTGGATCTCAACCAAGCTTCCAGACTTTAAATCTTGTTGAAGATGTGCAAAGACGTATCATCAGCCAACATCTGACGTAGCAATGAGTTAGATGTGTGTGTAAGAATGTATAAATGTGAGTTTATAGTCTGTAAGACACAACCTACCTTAACGTTAAGTGCATATTAGCTAATCGCAGTAGGACACATGGTGTTTTCAATGTAAATGTAATCCTGTTTTTTTCTTGTATCCTGTTTTGACATACACATTATCTGAGAATGTCGTAATCGTATTTATCAGATTAAAAATGTATATAGTGTGTTCACAGATGTTCGTGTTAAGAATGAGGACACACCAAGTCTTTAACTTTTATATGTTTTTTTAGACGCCTGAGATGTTGATGCTTGTGGCTAGTAGAAGCTCACAGCCTTCTCATGGTCACAAGCTTACAATCAACAAAGAGCTTCTCTGTTCCCAGGGAGGAAATACCCGGATGTTCGCCTTCCCTAGTTCCTACTAATTAAAACGTTTCATTTGTAGAGTAATGATTTAATAAAAACTTCAAACCGAATTAATCTTTTAATTATATTTACATATATATATATCATTGAAGTTGAGATAATAAGACAGCTGGTATCTTAACCATGTGTAGAAACGTTGACACGATGATAAAAACATAACATTACTAGTTTGATCAAAGACAAGCGTTTACACTGTACTGGAGCAGGAACAGGTGTGTGGGACTTTAAACTGAAATAATTCGATTTTTATATTCGCTTAGAATGTCAATAATACAGATATGACCGCGTTAACGAAAACAAAATGGTATTTTATTGTACATTATGTAGAACTTTGACATTAGTTTCAGTCTCTTAATCGTCAAACAAGTTTGTCCGGTCACAGATTCACTATTTCCTCACTTTTATCGAGTTAGTTTACAGGGTTATTTTCAGACCTACCTTGATTCTCCGGACACTTGCCTCAAGCCGCAGCTGTTTCACAGCTTTCTGGGCAAGAACCAGGTTACTGCTATTGGAGCTGTTGTTTGACATTTCATTCAAATGACTGTTCGGATTAAACAGTGACTGGAAAGAGACGAAGTCTGTTACTGAGAGACTCCACAGCGCCCCTCAACACAAAACTGCTTCTCTTTTATTTCAGCAGATTACACGAAGAATGAAAGTGAATGAAACACGAAGCACACAGCATGTGATAGTTCTGTTGTTGTTGTTGTTTTTTTTTTTATTTATGCAAAAACCTCACAGCCTCATTTTAAATAGGGTTCATGCGTTTATTTTATGGCTGTGGATTATGGATTTGTGCTCATTGAGCCACAATACAATAAAAAGTCATAATTTACACAATTGTGTGCTTTTGGCAATAGGTTTGGGGAAGGAACACAGATGGGTGTGATGGTGGGTGTCCACATACTGCTGGCTATATAGTGTATATGGCCAAAAAATGTCTCTTATCACCAGTCTGTTGTCCTCTTTCGTACATTTTCGTACATACCTCTATTGTCACACACACACACACACACACACACACACACACACACAGACACACACCAAAACAGTGTTTCATCTTATTTGGAAACCAAAAACACTTCTGTCTAGAAAACCTCCTAGTCAGAATCAGAATCAGGTTTATTTGCCAAGTGTATTCACACACACAAGGAATTTGGTTCCAGCTGTTTGTGACTCTAAAAAGTACAGACATAAATAACACTATACTATACATTTGGCTTGGACTATACAAGACAAGTCAAAACAGACTATACGAGACAATACAGACGATGTGATACAATATAGACAGTACGAGTATTAAATATGAATACAGAGTATATGGCTGATCAGTTATGTACATAAAGTGTGAGAAGTACAAGGTAGTGCAAATAACAGTATTGTACAATATTATGCTTTTTGTACAATATGCAGCAGCAGTAGTGTGTGTAACCTATACGGATGGTGTGATGACTGACAGTTCTGATAATGCAATACTTATAGATATGAAGCAGGGAATATAATTATGGTAAGTTGTTAATCAGGGTGATTGTCTGGGGAAAGAAACTGTTCCTGTGGCTGGCAGTTTTGGTAAACAAAGTTCTGTGGTGCCTGAGAGAAGGGAGGAGCTGAAAGAAGTTGTGTCCAGGGTGCGAAGGGTCAGTAGTGATTTTTCCTGCCCGTTTTCTGGGTCTTGTGTGTGTCATACAAGTCCTGGGGAATTGGCAAGGGGGTCTAACAGCTTAATCTCTGACTGTTGACAAGATGTTAAATAAATGTCTTCGTATAGAAATTTTTAATCAAATTGATTACAACTTTTATATTAAATGACACCAAATTTTATTATTTAAAAAAAAAAGACTTTAGATTAGACAGGGCCACGAAGTCCCCATGTGAGTTGTTACTATTGTATTCTAATGTAATGTATTAGATGGAGCACATTAATATAACACTGTGATTTTAATGACAGCCAACAGTACGTAGTTGTTACGCAATAACGGTGTAGAAAAGCACACATACTGCAATCCAGTTGAGGACACAGTGTCACATGGTGATATATTGCCTCCACAACTGGGCATTACATCACGTGGACGCGTTCATTTGTGAGAACGTGTACAAGCGACGCAGGAAACGCGCGGCGGCCATCATGCGTACGCGTACGCGTTGCTAACAGCAAGTTACCACTATTGCGCCATCTAGCGGTCAGTTTGTAACTTTGCACCGTCACATGACAGGTTATAAGAATTACATCCGGTGCAACAATTAGTTGGGTCAAACGGAGAGGTTTTGCACTTTGTAGACATCATGTTATTACGAGTAAGTGAAGTATAAACTGTCTGTATGTATTTGATTATGTCACTGTTACAGTATCGGTATATTCAGCATGAACTAGGAGTTTGATCCGTCAGTGCTGTGTGTGTTACAGAATGTGTTACAGTGTTGTGGAGCTGCTCTGAAGAGCCAGCGGTTATTTCATCAGACTTCTGCGTGGAGAAATCCGCTCATCCCCATCGTTGTAGAACAGACAGTAAGTCTCAGTCAGCCCTCATGTCCACTTATATGTCGTACAGCTTGTTTTTGTCATTGACACGAAACAGCTTTATAGAATTCCGGGTGTAAATTGGGATTCCTCAGTGAGCAAGTGAAAACTCCCTGAGAGGTCATGAGGACTCTCCTGTTCTGGGTGACACCAGTACTAATGATGCTCGCCCTAAAATCAAAACCTTTAGGGTGGCTGAGATCACAGACAGGGGGACTGGAGCCACCCTAAAAAAGGATTGCTTGGTATTATTTATTACATCGAATACTTGTGTACGATTCCCCACAAATCAGGCCATTCTTGTTTCGTGAATCCTCACCAGGACGAAAAAATGTCGATCCTGAAACAGATCTCAACTAAATATATTCATGCTGAAATGTTTATGCTGCTTAGTGATTTTGGTTCTGATTGGTGCCGTACGTGTTGTTATTCCTGAGAGAAGTTAGACGAACCCTGAAACTGCGAGTTCCTCTGAATTCTACACTTAAGATTTCTTTAAGCTTAAGCATCAGCTCTTGCTCTCTCCACCATTTTTACAGGGTCGAGGTGAACGAGCATATGATATCTACTCACGCCTTTTGAGAGAAAGAATAATCTGCCTCATGGGTCCAGTAAGTCTCTCCAAAAAACAAAAACACGAGTCTAAGGAGGATTCTTGTGGAAATCAAATTTCTCCTAATATTACATGCTCACTCGAATTTCTGTTTTTTAGATCGATGACTCGCTGGCAAGTCTGGTGATCGCACAACTGCTTTTCCTTCAGTCAGAGAGCAACAATAAGCCTATTCACATGTACATCAACAGTCCTGGTGAGAGAAACTTTTGATTAACGACAAAAACGAAGATAATAATCCATACTAACATGTAGCTTGTTACGTTTCACAGACATTCTGTCAGAGTATGTAACATCATAAACAAATTGGGCATGCTAAAATATTAATAGTGAAAAAAATGATGCAAAATTTTCCATTATGAAGGTTAAACTTCCGGCGAACCGGGAAAACCTTTCACACTGTCACAATGTTTATATGCAGTCGTTTTTCAATACTTATTGAATTCACTCCGATCTCCAGACATGAAAAAAAAAGACACCAACACGTATCTAAAGGCAACTGCTCTATATTAATTTAATTAGTATTTCATTTACCATACACCTGTAATACAAAATTCTTATAATACATGTAAGTCATATGAGACTTCTCACTTTAGCAAAGATAATAAATATATGTTTGTGATCAGCATCATCCACCAGTCTCAGCCTTGTCTTTGCTCTTCACTCGGCTCATCCCTGTTTACTGTTACATTAAATAATCGTTGATTGATTGATTGAGTTTCTGTTTGCTAAATTCGGCCGCTGCCATCTAAAGTTCCTTTAAGTGGATGCTTTGCAGCTGCACATTTTACACTGGCTCCAGATTAGAAGTATATTTTCTTTTCCAGCACCCCATTGAACATTTAATTTTGTTTACATGACGGTTTCCAGGAAGTAATTTCTCCATCCTTTTTTAGGTGGTGGAGGCATTATGTTTTAATTATGTTATTAGCACAACATTTCAAGAACATGAATAGACCCTCTGACCAGCAAATGAACTGATGATGTAATCGAACCTCACAGGGTTGAGGTCACAGCACGGTCAAATATCTATTTGTTCTTCACAATCTTCTTTCCTGTTTGATGGGTTCAGACGTCTTGTTTTTGTCTTCTGCTTCATGATCTTGTTTCTCTCATTTCCATGTAGGTGGTGTGGTTACAGCGGGGCTGGCAATCTACGACACTATGCAGTACATCCTCAACCCCATCTCTACGTGGTGTGTAGGCCAGGCTGCTAGCATGGGCAGCTTACTGCTGGCTGCAGGCACTGCAGGGATGAGGCACTCGCTGCCAAACGCCCGCATAATGGTGCACCAGCTTTCTGGAGGGGCCAAGGTAAGAAAAACAGCAGGATTTGTTTGGTTTTGTTCTTGTTAGTTTGTGCGAGCATTTGAAACATCTCTGATCGATGATTTCAGGGTCAAGCAACGGACATCGCCATTCAGGCTGAGGAGATTCTCAAGCTTAAGAGACAGATTAACAACATCTACTGTAAACATACAGGACAACCTTTGGAAACTATAGGTACTGTTTTTATTGAGAGGGTTTATATCCTTTGACAAAATTTGTGACAATTCTTATTGGATAGACGTCTGGGCTGTGACTGGGCCACTATGGCAGTATGTGCTGTTGTTGTGAGTTGAACCACTGCCTCAGTCTCAACACTCTTTGGAATTCCATGTATTTGGCTCCATCTCCTTTCTTCTCAATCCTGACCAGTTTTTACAGTACATACTGAATAAAAGCATTGCCACAACATGATGCTACCACCACCATGCTTCATAGATGATGAGTGGTTTAATGAGCATCCCACAATAGCAATATGTTCCAAGGAACTAATCAGAGCTTTTCTTTTTCCCCGCCACAAGTTTGTTGAATCTCCAACAGAATTTTCTCTCCTTTTTACTTTCTTCTCACCACTCTGCCCTAGCATGTAATCCCAGTCCATTTCAGTTCCAGGTTGTAACACCCCAAGTTCAAGCGGGTGAATTCTGATGCACTGTATTTATCTTAACAACAACAAAAAAAATGTCATGCCATGACAACAACACAAAAGATGCCATTTTAATTAATACCATTTTAATTGAATTAATTCATTTAATAATTGAATATTTGAGAACCTTCAGGCAGATTTACCGGATATTTTTGCCTCACCTTTTGTTCTTCCTCTACAGAGAACGTGATGGAGAGAGACCGATACATGAGTCCCATGGAGGCACAAGACTTTGGAATCATTGACAGAGTCCTGGTCCACCCTCCTCAGGCTGGGCAGGATGAGCCAGAGCTGGTCCAGAAAGAACCAACCACCTCAGCCAGCCCCTCTGCCTCCTCTGAACCCTCAGTCTCAGAATTGTCACAGTCTGGAGCCACTCCAGCCTCTTCTTACAAACCTGAACCATGACATAGGATCAGTCAGTGATCGGGCTTAGCCACTGGTACCGTCTCCTACAATGCTCTAGTATCCTTGTTCCTCTCTGATATTCAAACCTGAGCCCGTGTTGTGTGTATCACACTACTGAGCAAGCCTCATCCACAGACAGTAAAGACTGTTAAACACATTCTGGACAATTATATAACAATGAGACTTTGTCATACTCACATGTGATGTAAAAAAAGTCTGGTGATTTTTCTAAACCAGGATAACCAATAAAAAAAACCCACCTAAAGTGTTTAGTGTTTTATTTTAAAGAATAATTGAAATTTAACACAGTGGCACAAATGCAAACTTGTGTACTGACTGAATATTTACATGATGTTTTATGAAATATTAGTTTGAATAAATGTAATATTTACTTTAAATGGGACCCAAATCTCATGACTGGTTGCT
Source organism: Tachysurus vachellii (assembly GCF_030014155.1). Taxonomy (NCBI): domain Eukaryota; kingdom Metazoa; phylum Chordata; class Actinopteri; order Siluriformes; family Bagridae; genus Tachysurus; species Tachysurus vachellii. The sequence continues at coordinate 15,871,187 of NC_083477.1, forward strand.
TATTGAGAAAACAGTAATGCAACGTGCCTAACCATATGAAAAGTCATCTCGAAGATAGTGTTGTAAATTAAGTAAAGAAAGAAAAAGTGTCATTTTATTACACCATGTGTAGCACACAACCAGTTTATAGTTTTTCTCTCTCGAATGCTTTTACATGCTTGGTTTCCTTCCACTGACCAAGCAGGAATGTAAGTTACTGTTAAAAGCCATGATGATCTGCAGATACGACAAAAGATCACATGAGGCTGCATCCTCCCCAGCCCTTCTTTTTGGCCTGCGTGGCCCAGCGCAGCCAGCCCAGGTTCGACTCTTGGTATGGAGGATAGCGTAGTGCGCTGATGCGCTCGAGTGCCCAGCCTCGCAGCATACACCCCCTTCTGTGGCTGAACGTCTCGAAGCCCCAGCGGCCGTGATAACTCCCCATCCCGCTTGCACCTGAACATGCGAGTTGGGATTAAGTTAAACACAGATCTTTAGCAGACCTCACATACTTAACACCTTCGTATGCTGTCTGTGTGATTTAACTATTTTAAGGTGGAGGAAAATTACACTGCTGAATTACTTGGTTCAAGTTATACAGCTCATTTTGATAGACTGGATATTTTATGTGTTTGATAGACTGGGTCTATGACAATACAACACAAAACATAAGAATGCAAAAGAAAAGCACAAATACAGTCCTGTATCTAGATTGCACACTTACCTACTCCTCCAAAAGGCAAACCAGGAAGTGTCATGTGAACAATCCCATCATTTGAACAAAACCCTCCACTGCTGGTTTGCTCTAATACTGTATTCACCACCTGGGAATAAAAGTTGATTATGCTGAGGTCATCAAGCCCAAATTAGATGTAAAAGAAAAAGACCAGGCCACCTTTTTCCCTGGTCAAGTACTGATGCTCTCACCAGTTCGACCAGCCTGTGGTTACATAGCTTATACACAGTGTGTGCTAGCACCTTTCTTGGAACACATTTGGTAGATACTAGCCATTGCATACCAGAAACACCCAATATGACCTGTGGATGACTTTCTTCAAGAACTGATTGTTCGCTTAGTCCCGAATATATCCCACCTCTTGAACAGGTGCCATTAACCTGGTCTTATTAATGTCTTATGATTATCATGGAAAAATAGTTCAACAAACTCATATTTTTTTTTATGCTGGCCTTCTTCCATGCACAACAGTATTTCAAGAGCAATGTAGTATTCTTTTAATGTACGTACTTTGGTACCGAATGCCTGCAACCCCTTCACCAATTTCTTGTCATCATCGCCAATGTCATCATCTTAAGGACCAAAGTATTCGAGTCTTTCCTGAAGCTTGTAATGTCAGTAGGTTTTATTTTTGAAGTGATTCAGTTGTTTGGAAATGACTGCTAAGGACAAGCAGTTCTTGTGCAAGGCCATGAATTTATTTGAGGTCTTTGGCTGCATTTCATGGATTTTTCCATGATATAAGGTCTTTAAAGGTGTTGTGTTTTACAGCAACATATTCCAAGTCCAACAAATTCTAATTACGGCAACCAGATGCTTCTAAATATCACTGCATCACGTCCGGTCTGTTTTGAACAAACAGTCAACTTGGTGTGTGTAATCTGATCCACTGAAATTTTTATATATAGTGAATTAAAGCTCAAATTAATCAGTGTAATCATATGTTGTGAACAAAGCTGATGTCCTAGTTGCCTTGTGAGAAGAAATGCATCATGTCTGGAGTCGTGAGAAACTGAGTTTGGATATCGGTAGCCTAGGTGCATGTAGGTGTTTGGCCTCATTTGGACACAGTTTCCAGGCTAGATATATGGCTTATATGTTCACTGGCACTTTTATTAGGTCCTCTTTAGGTTTACTGCACAATTTATCAGCCTAACATAGCTACAAAGTGAACCTGTATGGTAGCTAATAATGGTACGTAGAAGACACCTTTCTCCAATAAACCGGCAACTGGAAAAGGTCTCGAGGTTTTCTGGCTTCTTACCTGAGACTGATCAGAAAACACATAGAGTGCCAGTGGCTTCTCTCTGTCGTTGATGAAACTGATGCCTTGCTCTAGAGACTCCACAGTGAGGATGGGAAGAATGGGGCCAAAAATTTCCTCTTGCATTAGAACATCTGATTCGGTCACGTCCACAAGCACCGTGGGAGCTGGAGACAGGAAGACAAGAGGACGTGTAGGACAGAACAGCATTACAATTAGGATGGGGGAAAAAAATAAACAATAAATCAAACAACACAGCGTCCTTACTTAAAACTGTAGAGCAGCTTAAAATAAGATTCATATAATACACTGGCCCAATACTTATCTAGCTGTCTGAAATATTCACGGTGACATTTTTTTTTTCACTTTTAGTTTCTAGGTTTCTGCTGCTGTCTACTTTATAAACTACCTCATTTCCTTTTTAATTAAGGGCGTCCTCAATCAGGTTTCTGAGATTTATAAATAAAAACACACCATGATGATGATAAAATGATAAAGATAAAACTATATAAAACTATATAAATCTCATTTTCTCACCCATGTATTTGTCCTCTTTCACGCTTTCTCCTCCTATAACCACCTTTCCTTGTGACTTTCTCAGGAGCTCTGTGAGTCTGTTCCAGTGTCTATCTGTGATGATTCGGCCATAGTCTGGGCTCTCTTGAATCTGTTGTCCATAGAAGCTCTCCAAGGCTTCTCTGATCATGGGAATTAGGTTATCTCGCATCTCTGCTGTGCACAGGACATAATCCGGTGCCACACAGCTCTGCCCTGCATTAAAATACTTGGCCCATACAAGCCTTTTTGCAGCAGCCTTGACGTCTATATGGCCGTAAATGAAACACGGGCATTTTCCACCCAGCTCCAGAGTGACAGGGGTGAGATGCACTGCGGCTGCCTGCAGGATGCTCCGTGCCACCGCCTGAGATCCTAATTAAAAGTCAAAGATATGAGGAAGCAGTCTGTGGCAACTAAATGAATGAATGTAAAAATAAAATCTTACAGTGACTCACACCTACCTGTGTAGAAAATATGATCAAATCGGTTCTGCAACAAAGATTTGGTTTCCTCTGCTCCTCCACAAATAACAGCGAAA